>NC_142928.1:34364052-34456552 GCF_046866305.1 Octopus bimaculoides
GATACATTTATAATAATTTTAAGGCAGCGAGCTGGCAGAATCGTTAGCACGCCGGGCAAAATGCTTAGCGGTATTTCAACTGTCTTTACGTTCTGAGTTCAAATTCTTCTGAGGTCAAATTTGCCTTTCATCTTTTCGGGGTTGATAAATTAAGTACCAGCTGCATATTGGAGACGATCTAATCAACTGCCCCTCCTCCCCAAAAATTTTGTGCCTTGTGCCTAGAGTAGAAAACAATTATAATAATTTTACATTTTTCTAATTTCATGGCTGCTGAATACTTATTTTCAAAATAAATATATTTATTTATTTATTGAAATGAAATTAAAACTAATTCCTCATTTCTATATTTGCAAGAAGTATATATTATTATAAATAACAATAATCTATATATTAATACCATAGTACATTCCTGCCTACAGTTTGCCATTCTAAGGGAAATAACTCAAATGGTTATAATGAAACAGATGGTAGTTATGGTGGTGATGAAGGCACTTAGCTTAATGTTTAGGGTAGTCCGCTCATAATCATAAGGTCATAAGTTCAATTCCTGGCAACATGTGTCCTTCAACAAGACACTTTATTTCACATTATTCTAGTCTACTCAGCTGGTGAAAATGAGTTGTACCTGAAATTCAAAAGGACCAGCCTTTTCATATTCTGTGTCACACTGAATCTCCCTGAGAACTACGTTAAGGGTACACATGACTGTGGTGTGCTCAGCCACTTGCACGTTAATTTCATAAGCAGGCTGTTCCTTGCATTGAGTCAACTGCAATCCTCATTGTCATAACCAATGGAGTTATGGTGGTGAAAGCATTAATAATGATGAATGGAAAAAGATAGAGTGCAAGAGAGAGAGAAAGAGAGAGAGAGAGATGTAGTGGAATATACAAATAGGGAAATTGCATTAATGTTATAGAAAATAATGGTGGTGGTGGTGTTTATATTGAAATGTCAGAAAGAAGGAATTATAAAAGAGAGATAGATAATGCTAGCTTGAAAAGAGAAAGAGAGAGAGAGAAAACTTAAGTGTGTGTATATGACAGGATTCAAAGATGTGAAAGACTGAATAAAAGTGGGAGTTAATGTAAACATGCAAAAGAAAATGGAAGTGATAGCAGGGTACACAGTATTAGATGTAACAAAGTTTGTAATGTCACTGCCTTTAGTTGTCTTATTCTCTCACCTCACTTCCCTTTCTGCATTTGTGTAAGTATATTTGAAGTGGATCTTAAAATATTAAATAATGGTTAATTGAAAATTAGCTATGTGCATGCTAAGATCTGTATATATTTATGTATGTGTGTGTGTGTCTATGTATATGTATAAGGCAATTACAATAAATACGGAGATTAATTCATCTGCATATTTTTATGTAAAAAGCACCATTTGAGTGTGGCCAGTGCCAGTGCCGCCTGACTGGCACGTAAAAAACACCCACCATGCTCTCAGAGTGGTTGGTGTTAGGAAGGACATCCAGCTGTAGAAACTTTTGCCAAATTAGATTGGGGCCTGGTGCAGCCTCCTGGCTTACCAGTTCTCAGTCAAACCATCCAACCCATGCCAGCATGGAAAGCAGACATTAAATGATGATGATGATGTGTGTGTTATATAAGGTTTCAAATAACTGGAATTTTTACAGGTTCCGCTAATAATGTTATCAATTAATTACAGGCGTAGCACTATTTGTTATTACACATAATAGCAAAAATATAATGTCAGAAGAATAATTATGATTTCTGATGTAGACACAAGGCCAGCAGTTTTGATGGGAGGGGATAAATTGAAACTTCCAATTCCAATACTTGACTGGTACTTTATTTTATCAACCCCAGAAGGAGAAATGACAATGTTGATCTTGGTAGGATTTGAATTCAGAACTGAAAGACTCAGAAGAAATACATATAATTAGGCATTTTGTTCAATGCTCTAATGATTCTGCTAGCTTTCTTCTCAATTAGTAAATAGCTATAAATTTGGGGAGGGATGCCGTCAACTGAATATTTTGGGTGTCATTGTTCTTTACCCCGACTCAGCCTGATGAAACAAACCTATGATAAACGCATTCTGGGTGTCATTCAATTTTTATGTACATCCATGACTTCTTTATCTTGTGCATCCTTCCTTTTTTTGTGTCTTTTGAGGACATTTAGCTACTATATTTAGCAGGCTGCACAACCATATAAAGGCTCTTTCATTGACTCAAGAACCTTCCTCATTGGCTTAATCTGTCTGGGGTTGTTAATATTAGTACTGGTTCCATTCATTATTATTCCTTCCCTGCAGACATCTGACCTTGTGCTTTACCAAGAAGATATATCAATAATGGATAGGTTATATGTAAACATTTTCCTACCAACAATTCTATGTCTGTAAATAGAACTTTCAATTCTGAGTTCAGATTCCGCTGAGGTCGACTTTGCTTTACATTCTTTCGGGCTAGATAAATTTAGCTCCAGTGAAACACTTGGGTCAATGTAATTGACTTGTCCCCTCCTCCAAAATTTCGGGCCCTGTGCTTTTAGTAGAAAGGATTATTTAGGCAGTGAGCTGTCAGAATCATTAGCACACAGGGCAAAATGCTTAGCAGCATTTTGTCTGTCTTTATGTTCTGAGTTCAAATCCTGCTGAGGTTTATTTTGCCTTTCATCATTTCAGGGTTGATGAAATAAGTACCATTTATGCATTGGGGTCAATGTAATTGACACACCTCCCTCCCCCAAAATTTCAGACCTTGTGCCTGTAATAGAAAGGATTATTATTATTATTATTATTTTATGTTTGACTTATGCTTTGCATTTGTACAAGTTGGCTCCAAATCTCACCCAGAGATCTCAAGAGACAACAAGTTAGAAGTTCATGTTGGTGTTATGCTTAGGGTGCCATATATTTGGTTTGGTACATAGTGTTTTTCTAGAGAATGTTTAAGAAACCATAAGAAAATTATGTGTTTGTTTTAAAATTTGAGATTACATAGAAAGTATTTTGCGTAGGATATGGGCAGTTCCCATGAGCACTATCTTTTGAATTTCTGCCATTTTGAGGTTTCATGGTATCTGAGCTAGGTAGCAATCAGCCCCTTTTGCTATCATTCCCTGGGCACCTATGACAACAGGTATTATTTTAGTCTTTAGGTTCCACATTTTGCTAATTTCTATTTCAAGATCTTTATACTTGCTCAGTTTTTGGTAGGTCTTGACAGATACGTTTATATCGATTGGGACAGTCATATCAATGAGGAGGCATGATTTTTGTCTAAAGTCTTTCAATATGATGTCTGGCCTATTTGCATCTATCTTTCTGTCAGTTTGAATGGTGAAGTTCCAGAGGTGTGAGATGTGATCATTTTCAAGTACTGGGGGTGGTTTGTGTTCCCACCAGTTTTTATCATGGGGCAAGTCCAGATTTTTGCAAATTACCCAGTGAATTATTATTATTATTATTATTATTATTATTATTATTATTATTATTATTATTATTATTATATCATCTATAAAATGATTTCAATGAAAGTAAGGAATTTTATTGGAAATATTTGTATTATTGGAAAGGCAGTAATGCTTGTAGAAAAAAAAATCAATAGTGTAACTGGACATTGACTATAGAAATACTTGATTTGTTGTTGTAGCTGGCAGTCTTTTTGTTGTTGTTGTTATTTTTAGAGGATTGAAATAGGAACTTAATAATATTCATATTTTTTTTAAGACTTGGCTTGGAATGGTTACAGAGTTTGTTTCATGACAAAGTAGTTTTCAGTTCAATCTCACAGTGTGGCAATCTTGTGCAAGAGTCCTCTACTATAATCTTTGGCTAACCAAAGCCTTGTGAGTGTAATTAATAGACAGAAACTATATGGAACCCTATCATATCAGCTTAATAACTGGTGTTGGTGTGTTTACATCCCCATAACTTACCGGTTCAGCAAAAGAGACCGATAGAATACATACCAGGTTTAAAAAGAAAAAGGACTAGGACTGATTCCTTTGACTAAAAATTCTTCAAGATGGTGCCCCAGCATGGCTGCAGTCTAATGACTGAAACTAGTAAAAGATAAAAAATAAAAAAAATTATTATATGGTGCCAAGACAATGGTACACAAAACCATACACACACATACATACACAAATAACAGCTTCTTTCACTTTCTGTTTATCAAACCCACTCACAAGACTGGTTAACCTAAGGTGTAACATGGTGGAACTGAACCCAAGCTCACATGGATGGGAAGCAAACTTCTTAACCACACAGCTATGTCTGCACCTTATATATATATAAATAGTTGTAACAGTGATTGTGTTGCAACAGTGATTTGTAGATAAAAACATGCAGGTAAAATAAGGGGGATTATGAGGGACGGAAGAGAAAACAAACAAATAAATAATATATGATGTTATACAAGTAAAACAAATTGTAGATAGGTGTAGGAATACGAAATGAAACAATGAAATCAAAGACTGTGTTCAATGAAAATGAATGTGCTAAGTAAAAGGAATAAAAGGGGATCTAACACCTTGGGGTTATACTTTGTATTAAGGAGAAGTAAAACATAAGAGAATTGAAGAAAAAGAAATGGAAATGTTACCATTTTTACATCATCTGTTTACATTACAGGTGTTATAAAATCAGTATTCATCACCATGAAGGCGCATGGCTCAGTGGTTAGAGCGTCGAACTTATGATCGTGAGGTTGTGAGTTCGAATCCCAGACCGTGCTGCGTGTTGTGTTCTTGAGCAAGACACTTTATTTCACGTTGCTTCAGTTCACTCGGCTGAATAAACTGGAACAACGTGAAATAAAGTGTCTTGCTCAAGAACACAACACGCACTCCGGTCTGGGATTCGAACTCACAACCTCATGATTGTAAGTTCGACGCTCTAACCACTGAGCCATGCACCTTCACATAGTGATAATACTATATAGCTATATAGTAATACTCTGCCTTACTATATAGGGATATTGCTCTTCCTGTTTACAGTGGTGAGGACTGTTTACAGCTTAGCAGACTGAGCTTTTGAGATTCTGAGAGATGTTTTACTCACGCAGCATACATTAGTGACTAGATATGACCAGCTGATCAACTATGATTTTTAGATATTTAGTACAAGCAAGTAAGTTCATGTTAGTGGAGTTTATTATTCAGTTTCATCTAGTGTATGGAGGAAAGGTAGCTTTAATAGCCAAGGCTTTAAACTAGTAATTCCAAGGGTTCAAGATTGAGAAAATGTCATAAACAGTACTGGATACATTCTTCTATCTGATCCACCAAAATTTAATTGAAATATGTCTCTCTCTCTTCAAAAGTTAGAAGTATCTAATTTAGTTGTAGTAAAGCATGTCACTCTCATTGTAATTTAAGTTAGAACTATCACTCAAGCAATGCACTCACTTAATTGAATTATATGTGATACTCCCACTCCAGTAGCTCACCTTCCTCAGGTCAGTCATGTGTAACACTCCCAGGCAGAACTAAGCTATAGGTTACCTCTAATTTTATTGACCTTAGGATGGACATCTATTAATTTGAAGATCTATTTAACCCTTTAACATTAACATTACTCTTTCAAATGTAATGCTTGTTTAGTCACATTGTTTTGAAATTAATCATGCATTATCTTGTAGCTTTGAGATTTTGATGATGTGACTTTATTTTGAGAATGACTTTGTTGGGTAGGTATGATGGGCTGGATCTGGCCTTGTTTGAACATAAAACATATTTTGGGCCAGATACGGCCAGTTTAAATGCTAAGGGGTTAATTAATGTATGTTCATGGCACGTGTAAAGACATTTGAGTGAGATCGTTGCCAGTGCCATTGGACTGGCTCCTGTGCAGGTGGCACGTAAAATACACCATTTTGAGCATGGCCGTCGCCAGTACCGCCTGACAGGCCTTCGTGCCGGTGGCACATAAAAGCACCCACTACACTCTCTGAGTGGTTGGCGTTAGGAAGGGCATCCAGCTGTAGAAACTCTGCCAAATCAGATTGGAGCCTGGTGTAGCCATCTGGTTCACCAGTCCTCTGTCAAATCGTCCAACCCATGCTAGCATGGAAAGCGGTCGTTAAACAATGATGATGATGATGACGATGAGAATTAACGGATGTGAATGTTCTCTAAAATCATTTCTAGATAAGAAATAAATCATAATGAAATGTTGCTCTTTGGTCCCAAGTCAGTTTGGTCTTTGACTAAGCAGGTTTCTCATCAAAGGAATTCACCTTATCTCCATTCGGCATTTTTTTTTTCTCAGGAATAGTATACCCCAGATTACATTATCCAGTGTTTTTTTTTTTTTCTTTTAAAACAGTATGATGTGACATGAGGAAGATTTTGCTGCTATTTATAGCAAGTTGAACAACTATATAGAAGCTCCCTAGAGAACCCCTTGAGACTCCCTCTTTGGGAGTTTCTTTGTTTTATCTGTTGGTATTAAAAATAATATTCCATCAGTCAGAAAGAAAAACACTGTAGGCAAACTCTGGTTAACTAAATATTACCATGGAGACATTCTAATTCACACATGTTTGTACAAAGTTTAATTTTGTTCTTGTCTGTTAATTCTAGTTTTTGTGGTCGAGAAGTACATGTTTCCACAGATATAATAGCAGTCAGTCTAGTGCCAGTAACTTTTACTTAAGAAAGGTTTTATTCCAGGCACTACTGAAATCACTGAAACAATCTTCAGTTTAACAGTGTTATCACTGCTTACGGTGGGGGCTGTTATGTCTGCACAGACATAAACTGGATCATTGAAACCTAAATATCTTGGTCACAGATACAGCAAAGTATCGGTGATGAAATGATATGAGCTGTTGACTACATTCTTGGTTATTGCCATTTTCTACTCTCTATTTCTTAAAGAAATTCCTGTTTTATATCTATTGAAGATTATATATAATTTTTCTTCTTTTCATCTTAGGGTCCTGAACTCATGAAAAAAGCAGGTGGCCTTCATGAATTTATGAGCTGGGACAGGAATTTATTAACTGTAAGTGATTTTTATTGGTATTGATTACATTTGTACTCTTCGTTAGTTTTACCAATTTAAGCTTTTAAATAAATGTGTTGTTGAGTAGATGAGGTTGTAGTGATTGTGTCAAAATCTTGATATTTTAGGAAGAACATACTAAGATTGTTCTCTGTTGTTTATCCCAAGCTCATAAAAAGACTTGGATTCAGTTCTGCAAAGTAACAAAATACTTATAACGTACTGAAGGTATCAACTGGTATCAGGTCACTCTTCACTGCTACTGGTAACATGTAACCCAGTACAACCTGTCACATGGTCAAGTCATTGGCAACTAACATGGCCATAGTCCAAAAACTGAAACAAGTAAAAGATAAAAGAAGATGATAACATTGATTATGCTCCCACTACTTATAGCTGCTTCTTTTGTTGTTGCTGGGAAAAGCTGGTCACTGTTGCTTGAAAAGGGTTAAGATTTTTTTTTTAAATGTAATTCTTTATGACTTAGATGTAAAAAAAAAAATGCCTGCAGAGCTGGTAAGAAGAAGAAATTTATCCTTGCAACACAGTGGTCTCATAAAAGGCATCCAAAGACCATGTGATTGTGTTAAACCTGGTGCTGGGTTAAGTCTATAACTGACTGAAAGATGCATTTAATTGGTGTTTCCTGATGAGTCTTTCTAATTTTTACAGCCTCCATCTTATTTTAAGATTTTACTATGTGTGTTAGGTTTAGAGCAGGTACATTGTACCTACGTATTGTAAGAGCTAATTAAATGATTCGGCAATTGCCTCAGAAAAACTATCCAATTCATACCAGATCTAGAATGATAATGTTATTTACCGTCTTAAGATTCAAGGGCTTAAATTGTGTGAATAGGGAGTTCATTGAGGGAAATCTGGCTAATGTATTGAACAGGTCAAATAACCACCGAGATGTTTTACTCCACTTCTGATGAAGTAAGTTGGACCATGATGGCATGATTACAGTACAGAACCAGTGACAAGATGCCTGCCATTTACCTTTAAACTCCATTGTTGTTATAATGTGCATTTATTGTAAATTTAAATAACTTGAATAAAAATGGTATAACTTCTTTCTGACATTTATCATATTGTTTACATCTGTTTAGGACAGTGGTGGCTTTCAGATGGTATCTCTACTAAAGTTAGCCAAAATTACTGAAGAAGGAGTAGAATTTCAATCACCTCATGATGAAACTATGATGCTATTAACTCCAGAGAAATCAATTGAAATTCAGAATGCACTTGGTAAAAACAGTTTTATAAAAACTTTAGCTTTTACTAGCAATTCATTTACATTGTGGTTGTGTACTTTTAGAAGTGGCTCCTTTATTTTAGCTTTTGTATTATTCTTTTTTTTTTTCTATATTTTCACTCATATTTCATAAATGACTAAGTACTGGCTTGGATGTGTGATTAAGAAGCTCACTTTGCAACCATGTGGTTTTAAGTTCAGTCCCACTGCATGGCATCTTGGGCAAGTGTCTCCGACTTTAGTTCTAAGCTAACCAATGCCTTGTGAGTAGATTTGGTAGACAGAAACCACATAGAAGCCTATTGTGTGTGTGTATACACACACACACATACACACACACACACATATATGCAAATTGTAGTTGTGGTCGATGCCAGTGCCACCTGACTGGCTCCTGTGCCAGTGGCACATAAAAAGCAACTAATACACTCTCGGAGTGGTTGGCGTTAGGAAAGGTATCCAGCTGTAGAAACCTTGCCAGATCAGATCAGAGCCTGGTGTAACCACCTGGTTCACCAGTCCTCAGTCAAACCGTCCAACCCATGCCAGTATGGAAAATGGACGTTAAACGATGATGATGATATGTACATCTTGTATGTGTGTGTGTGTGTGTGTGTGATTGTATTTGTGTCTGTATTTGCCTCATCCTACCACCTGACAATTGATGTTGGTTAGGTTACATCCCAATATTCTAGCAGTTTTTGTCAGTAATAAGGTCAATTTATTCAAATAAAATCCTCTAAATCAATGCCCTAACATGGTTACAGTCCACTGACTGAGACAACTAAAAGACAAAAAATATAAATATAAAAATATAAATATAACAAAAATTTCAGCAAATTTGAGTAAGTGGAACAAATGATTTTTTACACATAGTCTCATTGCTTATAACATTACTAGTGGCTCAGAGTTATTTAGGTCAGTGATTTTCAATCTTTTTTTTTTTTTTCTCCCTTATGCTTCTAGCGAGATATTTTATTATAAATACTCACAACAATTCTGTGCTGAAGCAAGAACAAAATTTTGTCTAGGCATAAGTTTATACTATTAACACCAACATTGCTATTAAACCAAATGTACCACACCCTAAATTTTGATTTCTTTGTGGCTGCTATTTCATTTCACATATATTATGTAAATATTAATTTTGTCACATACATTATTCTGTCTAGTTTTTCCTTCTCTATAATAAGTCAATGTTAAATGTTTAAACACATTTTTCTATGCATAGACATGGCTGTTTGGCTAAGAAGCTCATGTTGCATCCAGGTTTCAGGTTCAGTCCCACTACACAGCACTTTGGACAAATGTTTTTTTAGTTTAGCCCTGGACCAACAAATGCTTTGTGAGTGAATTTTTGGTAGATGGAAACTGTGAGGAAGCTTGTCATACATGTATGTATATATATATATATATATATATATCATCATTGTCGTTGTCATTTAATGTCCGCTTTCCATGCTGGCATGAGTTGGACGGTTTGATTGAGGACTGGCAAGCCAGGAGGCTGCACTAGGTTCCACTCTGATTTGGCAAGGTTTCTACAGCTGGATGCCCTTCCTAATTCCAACCACTCTGAGAGTGTAGTTCTCAGGGATATTTAGCACAACACACAATGTGACAAGGCTGGCCCTTTGAATTACAAGTACAACTCATTTTTGCCAACTGAGTGAACTGGAGTAACAAGAAATAAAGTGTCTTGCTCAAGGACACAATGCACTGCTGGGAATCGAACTCATGACCTTATTATAGTGAACTGAATACTCTTAACCACTGAGCCTTGACAGTTCTGTTTCTGTTTTTTTTTTGTTTTTTTTCTGTGCATAGCATACCTGGAACTACACTAATCAGTGTATCCTCCCTTTTTTTTTTTTTTTTTTCAAGATGAAAAAGTACAATATGAGGGATGTTTAACTGTTGTTTCTGGCAGGGTTAGCAACTGTATAAAGACATCCTCATTGGGTCATGGAGAGCACTGTCACTGTAATATCAGCTTCAACAGCAAAAACTTTTAGGCCACTTAATCAGAAAACTCAACATATTACCTGTTCATATCTCCTAAAACGATTGTTTCTTATTTGTGTTTATTCTTATAGGGGCTGACATTATAATGCAATTAGATGATGTTGTATCCAGCTTGGTAAGTGGGCCAAGAGTAGAAGAAGCCATGCATAGGTATAATCTTTGTTATTCTAATTGTCTTTATTCCTTAATCCATTACCTCCCATAATTCTATTAACTGGAATTTTTTTTATGAAACTTTGATTTCTAGCATAAAACAGCCTTAGAAACATGCTGGAATGATCAAAATAACATTTCAAAATAACATTTTAAATAGAAATATGCGAGATATTGGGTGAAAAATTAGCAAACCTCATTTGAATATCAGAGAAATATACTTTGTAGATATAGCAAAAAGGTTAGATATGTGTAAATATTGACAGATAATTACAGAATTTGTAATTTTTAAGTGATCTCATATGAGATCACTGGTAGGTAATGGGTTAATCTAATCAGTCTATTTGTTACTGCTATGAGGCTAAGGTTTTGAGCTACAGACTTAGATGGTTAAGAGCTTAGTTAAAGTTAGATTACACTATTGTGTTATTGTTTAACCCCAGGTCAACTTAAGCTTGTACAGACTTAGGATCAAAGACATTCCTGCCATGACCATCTCATTTTTTTTTTCCTTGTGGAGATGTAGTTAGGGGTGTATCTAATGTGTGTCCTTACCTTTTTAAGATCATCATTATCATCATCATCGTTTAACGTCCGCTTTCCATGCTAGCATGGGTTGGACGATTTGACTGAGGACTGGTGAAACCAGATGGCAACACCAGGCTCCAATCTAATTTGGCAGAGTTTCTACAGCTGGATGCCCTTCCTAACGCCAACCACTCAGAGAGTGTAGTGGGTGCTTTTACGTGTCACCCGCACGAAGGCCAGTCAGGTGGTACTGGCAATGGCCACGCTCAAAATGGTGTCTTATATGTGCCACCTGCACAAGAGCCAGTCCAGGGGCACTGGCAACGATCTCACTTGGCTTGCCGGGTCTTCTCACCCACAGCACATTTCCAAAGGTCTTGGTCAGTAGTCATCGCCTCGGTGAGGCCCAATGTTTGGAATATAATCTGCAGGAGATTTGGTTGTTATTTCTAGCGGGTTGTTTGACCTCACAGAGGCTCTCTCTCTTTGGCTCATTGTATTTTATATTTAGGTAACACATGCAACTCTAAGTCCACCAAATAAGTAAGAGTGAAACCTGTTGTAAAGTACTTTTCTTAATCCACTGTTAAATGATCAACAGCGTTGAAAGAATTTCCAAAGAATCGTTCCAAAACTGTAAAAATGTTGAAATATAGAAAAGAAAACTCCTTTCATTTTTGCTGACAGAAATGGATACAACTTTATTTTGTTGCAATTCATATATAAAGTTTGAGTCAGTTTGTGTATTTGAACCAAAAAGTTTTGTAAAGGGACATATAGACATACAAATATTTCTTGCTTTCAACTTTTTGACTTATTCAATTATTAATATATTGCAATGTATTAGAGGGCATGTTTATAGACTTTTAGCCAACACTATGTTATAATGAATGTAAAGAGTACATATCATCTCCATCATCATTATCAGTATTTAACATATGTTTTCCACACTACCAAGGGCTGGACAGTTTGACCGGAGCTGGTAAGGTCAGGGGCCACACCAGGCTCCATTGTCTGTTTTGGCATGGTTTCTATGGCTGGATGAATGTACTAGGTGCTTTTTATTTGGCACCAGCATTAATATCAATTCAGCTGTGGTGGACAGGTCTTCCTAAGTACAGCAAGGCACCAGATATCTTGGTCCTTTGTCATCTTTTTTTGTAAGGCTTGGTGTCTTAAGATTGGCCTTCAGTACTTTGTCCTATGTCTTCTTGGGTTTCCCTCTTCTATAAGTTCCATCCACTTTAAGTGATCAGTCCTTCTGTATGCAACTGTCTACATCCATATGCATAACATGACCAAAGCAGCATGGTTTTCTCACCATCCGTTACATGCTGTAAAGTGGCTGGATTTAGAAAAGGCATCCAACTGAAGAACCATGCCCGAGCTGAGACTGGAGCACAATATACTTCTTGAGACCTTTGGATTCTGTCAAAGAATTCAACCTTTCCTGTTGTTTCCAGTCTCCATGAAAAACATGTCTGGTCATAAGAAACTTTTACCTTGCTTGGAAACTGATGATGATTGGCAGCATGAAGGGTATCAGGCCATAGGAAATCTGCTTCAACAAATTCCATCTGACCCATGTAAGCATGGGAAAATATACATTAAAACTAAGGTGACTGGCCATAGAGAATTATGTATTCCTATTCAGAGTCTAAAATTACCTGCAGAAAGGATATAAAGCCTTATAACTTGGGAAATGATAGCCCAGTCATTTATTTCTTCTGTAAACTAATAATTTGATAATTTTTTTTCATTGCAGAACAGTTCGTTGGCTTGACCGGTGTCTCAAAGCTCACAGCCGACCACATGACCAAAATCTTTTTCCAATAGTTCAAGGTGGACTCAATGCCAATCTTCGACGTCAGTGTGCTGAAGGTAGAGTGCATAATTTGTTTTCTGTTATTCTTTTACTGATTTTAGTTGTTGGAATCAGGCCATTCTTCAAAAGTATTGTCAATTGTGTCAAAAACAATATTTGATAATGCCACCAAGGATGATTGGGAAAGGTAAAGTCAACCTCAGTGAAATTTGAATTCAGAATGTAACCAAACAATACCACAATATATTTTGTCTGATGCTCTACTAATTCTACCATGTTTGCTGAGTTTGTTTCTTTGTTTATATATAAAGTCTTTGTGTAATGTTTAGAGCAAGCATTACCATATTTCTCTTGAAATACTCTGCTTTATTTTAAAAATAATGAAGAATTTAGTAAAATAAAAGTGTCCTTATTAAGCTAGTATTTGGAACTAATATTCAGTTAATAATTAAAATATTTCTTTTTGACCAAAGTTGGTCATTTAGATATTGAGTCTTATCATCATGATTGTTGTTAACCAATAAAAATGTCTTAGCTTACTGCATCGAATATGTCAGTGCTCACTTTTACTATAGTTTAAATTAGTTAACATTTGTTTTTAAATATTGCATTGTTAGTTACTGGTTACCAGTTGGCCAATCTGTATTTCTGTGAGAAAGAATCACAAGGGAGTGTCTGTAACTAGTTTTAGAACAAATATGTCAAAGGATTCCATTCAAAAAGCATCAGTTTGTCAGTTTTCCAACCAATGTTTGTGTCCTTTCACAATATACATCAACAAAAGATCCCTCGCTCTTTTTCTCCTGCTCTCTCATGTGGGCTTCCACATAGTTCCTGTGTACCAAATTCTACTCAAAAATTATTGATCAGTCATCTAACATGATGGTGCGAGACACTTGCTCAGGGTGCTATGTAGTGGGACTGAACCTAAAGCACATGGTTGTAAAGAAAACTTCTTAACCCCACAGCTCTATCTGCACCCGTATTTACTGCTAGAAACATTAAAAAGCAAAACAGCAATAATTATGCAGTGAGGGGAAACTATCATATGAGTGTGGTTAAAGAGCTTGCTTTGCAACCACATGCTTTTGGGTTCAGTTTCACTGCAGGACACCTTGAGCAAGTGTCTTCTACTATAACCCTGAGCCAACAAAAGCCTTGTGAATAGACTGGGTAGATCTGAGGACATGCATAGGCTTGAAAGAAATGAAGCTAGCATGCTTCGCTGGATGTGCAGTGTCAGTGTACATGTACAACAGAGTAAGTTTTCTTGAGAGAAAAGTTGGGCATAAGAAGCATCAGATGTGCTGTGCAAGAGAGACGACAATGCTGGTATGGTCATGTGATGCATATAGACAAGGACAGCTCTGTAAAGAAGTGCTGATCTCTAACTGCAGAGGGAAACTGTGGAACAGGTAGACCCAGGAAGACATGGGGCAAGGTGGTGAAGCATGATCATTGAATGTTGGGCCTCATGGAAGCAATGATTAGTGACCAAGACCTTTGGTGATATGCCGTGCTTGAGAAGACCTGTCAAGCAAAGTGAAATCGTAGTTGTCAAGCCTTCATCAGGTGTCGTGGGGAAATTTCGAACTTGGCATAGTGGTTAAGAGTGCGAGCTACTAACCTCAAGATTCTGAGTTCAATTCCAAGCAGTGACCTGAATAATACTAATAATAATAATAATAATATCAAAAAATACCTTAGGAATGAGAACCCAGGTTTGAAATTTCCTCAAGACACCTGATGAAGGCTGGAGGGTATATCAGCCGAAACGTGTTAGCAACAAACAAGATGAGGACAAATATCTGTCAAATATAAATAATGTAAGTAATTCCTCATCTCTTAAATATAGAACTGTAAAACCAATGGATATTTAGCTTTTTTATTGAATAACTTTTCAATATTTTTAGAATTGATAAAAAGGGATGTTCCTGGCTTTGCCATTGGGGGATTAAGTGGAGGAGAAGAAAAACATGCTTTCTGGAAGATGGTTACCTTATCCACAGATGTTTTACCAAAGGGAAAACCAAGGTACCTTATGGGTGTTGGGTAAGTTCCTTTTAGATTATTCATTTATTGTTGTTTTTGTTTGTGACTGTTCCTGGTTGTATAAAACAAACTTCCTGTTTAAACTGATCTAACTGTGATATCACATACATAATTTCTTAAAACATTTGCTTCCTTTTTGTGGTCACAAAATACTTCAGTTCTCCTCTGTGTTGAATCCTCTAGGATTCCCTTCCCAACCATGCTTTTTCTACAAATGTCAGTTCTTAAAAAAATTCAGTTGACAATCAACTGCATTGATCTCACCAGTCTGGAATGTGCAGGGGTTGGACAAAACAGTGGAAACACCTAGCATCATAGTATCATAATTTTGAAATATATATAAAACCGTCAAAAAACTTTGTACGAGTCCATACCTCATAGAAGTCAAGCTATAATTACAGCCAAAGATGGTTCTGCTCCATATTAAAATAAATTTGATTGAAATTTGAAGGTGTTTCCATTATTTTGTCCAACCTCTGTATTTGTAACCATGGATACTATGACTATTTAATAAAAAGAATAATCTATATATGTCCTGTTATTGTTTAACCCTTTTGTTACTTTATTTCTGTAGCAATATACTGGCATCATTTCAAATATTTTTTAGAATAAAGAAGAATTCAGTAAAATAATTTGCCATTATAAACTGGTTCTTTGGAATGTAAGTCAACATGAAGTTTGATGGAGAGTTTTGATTTAGGTTTTTTAACCCTTTAGCATTTAAACTGGCCAAATCTGACCAAAATATTTTACCTGTTTTATCTTTACGCTATTGATATTTGGCCTCTAACAACTGCCCTATGATGTCATTCTAAAAATATACTATCACATCATTGAAATCTGACAGCTACAAGATATGCATGATTATGCCAACATAGAAGGCAGATGTTAAACGATGGTAATGAATGTGAATAAATAAACATTAAATTTGACTGAGTAATCTGAACGCCAAAGGATCAAAACAAGAAGCTTGTATTATAGAACTAGGAGCAGTTTCAGGCAGATTGATATCAAAAGGATTAAACCATTATTTTTCTTGAAAGTAAAATAAAATAAAAAAAACCTTTACAATATATGTATTATTGGTATTAAATCCATAATTGTAAGTTGTATCTTTTCTTTAGATTTCCTGAAGATTTAGTGGTGTGTGCTGCTCTTGGATGTGACATGTTTGATTGTGTTTTCCCAACACGGACAGCAGTAAGTTAATGTTTTACTTTATTCCTTTCATTCTTACCCATGATGCAAGTATATTTTAAACCAGGTTTCCTCTTTGAGGACATCCTAAATGATGTTTCCTCTCCCCTCTCTTCACCAGTCTCAGATCCCTGCAAAAAACATCACAGATGTTGCTCTATATCCATTGACCAAAACCATAAATGATTATAATTTTCTCCATAGCACAACATTAAAGAAATTAACCAAATTTAGCATATGCCTTTTTTATCATCATCGTTTAACGTCCACTTTCCATGCTAGCATGGGTTGGACGATTTGATTGAGTACTGGCGAACCGGATGGCTGCACCAGGCTCCAATCTGATCTGGTAGTTTCTACAGCTGGATGCCCTTCTGTAGAAACTCTGCCAGATCAGATTGGAGCCTGGTGCAGCCATCCGGTTTGCCAGTCCTCAGTCAAATCATCCAACCTATGCTAGCATGGAAAGCGGACGATGATGTTGATATATCTTTACAATTGCTTAGTAAAAATATTGTGCTCTAGAGCCAAATGTGTGCTTTTAGGGCAGCGTTTCTCAACCATTTTTTTTTACTTGTGGATCCCTTTGTTTCCTATCTTATTCAGATGGACCCTTCTAACCATTCAATGTAAAAAAAACTCCTATTTTTATAATTAAATATTGTTAGGAATTGTCTAAAAACAATCGTGAGAATATTTTGTGTATTGTAGAAGTATAACCTATTACATGTAAATTTCAACAAAATCTTATATGAACCCTGGTTGAGAACCATTGTTCTTGGGAATCGAACCCATCACATGATGTTTCCATTATGCCTTATTGCTTTAGGGAAAGAGGAACAACACTTTTTGTATGTCTGATCCTCCAAAATACAAGGCTTTTGTGTTTCATCAAAAATGAAATTAATATCTGTTTATTGAAATGTTGCTGCACACTAAAAACTTTAATTTCAAATTGTGTGCTTCAAGCAATTCCAACTGTGGAAGGGAAGTTCTAGTTTTTGTTAATTTTTATCAATAGGAGTTTAATTCATTGCAAGTTAATGAAACATTTGTTAATTATACATATTTGAACTGTGCAGTCTATGACATCATCCACTGTTACATGGATTGGATCACTCTGTTATAGACATATTGGTAAAAGTATGAACAGCACCACAACCTATCATCTAGCTGCAATTTTGTTTAATTTATCAGGTTTTAACAGGAAATGATTCTCCCACTAAAGATACATATGTATTTCTAATATTTTCTTAATAAAATTATATTTTATACAAAGTTTTCTATGAAATCTATTCATGATTTTTACACTTTTAGCGTTTCGGTACTGCACTGGTGCCAACTGGCCAGTTAAATTTGAAGAATAACAAGTTTGCCACAGATTTCCGTCCAATTGATGAAAACTGTCCATGCAGCACCTGTAATGAATATAAATACACTCGGGCTTATTTACACACTATAGTTACTTATGAATCGGTTGCATGTCAGCTTTTAACAATACATAACATTGCATATCAGGTATGTTGGTTCAATGTATTTTTTAAAATTTAAAATTCTTAAATTTGTATTATTTGTTCTTATTAAGCCCTTCATTTCCTATTGGAGTATAGACTAATAACTTCTCTTCACTGTTCTCAACTCTGGGTTGTCTCTTCTACTTCTCTTTAGTCAGATTCCTGCTTTGTGGCTTTGCAGCTTCTTGTAGGAAGGCTGTCCTCTCCCAGATCTTGTTGGTTTTGAACTGTCTTCAATTCTCCTGTAATGTTGCTTCTTCCTTTATATGGGTGTTGGCCGTATATAAACCTATTTTTACTTCTGGGAAGAGGAGGTGCTCCATATTAGTCTAGCCTCTATCCTTTGACCTGTCCGGCAAAGGGAAATCCCTACCAAGTGCTTGCACTCCTGGAAAAGTTCCCAGGATCATTGAGACACACAAGCCATTACATCACCACAAAGACTGGACCTTTTGATGTATTATTTGATCTATATCACTTAAAATATTTTTAAAACTTCTAATTTAGTAAATTGCTGTGAAATGTTAATCTTTTAAATTAAATATTTATCTTTTCCAGTTAAATCTGATGCTGTCGATACACAAAAGTATTAAACAAGATAAATTTCCAGAATTCATCAAAGACTTTTTTAAGAAATTATATCCTGGAGAAAATTACCCTAAATGGGCTGAAGAAAGTCTTTCAAGTGTTAATGTACATCTCAGGGAACGTTGACAACTCTTTCTACGACTGCATCCCCCTCTATCCATATGCCATTTTTGTTACCAACACTCACCTATTTCCAAGGAAGGTAATACTTCCCCACAACCAGACATTTTCCAAGAAGATTATAACCAAAGGACACTAAATGTATGATTCCTATTTACATCTATTGTGACAAAGAGATACACACACACAGAGTTATACATACATATACATGACAAGCTTCTTTCAGTTTCCAAGTTAGTAGGGTGTATTTTGAGTGGGTTTTGTTGCTATTTCTAACAAGTTTAGTGACTGCAAAGAGGCTTCCTCATTGGTTAAGTAAGATTACTTTGGCTGTAGTGCATTGTCAGTAACAGCAAGATTCTCTGGTTTGTAGTCACTCCCATTTAGCTGTGATTATCTTCATCTAAGTAAATTAATAATTAAAATACAATAAAAAGACACAATTCCACATTTTTATTTTTTTAAATATTTCTTTCTCCATTCTTTTTCCTTTTGCTCCATCATTTCCTCTTTGCGTGTTTTCCTTTTACTTTCTTCTTTGATGGCTTTCGTCTTTCTAATCACTTTATCAGTTTTCTTGCTATGTTTCGTGTTTTGCTTTAATTTGACAACAGATTTTCCTGGAGCCTAGAAATGGAAAAAAAAAAAAAATGCATATAATAGTAATAGTAATAATAATTTCTACACAGGCACAAAGTAGTGCCAACCGCAGCAGCAGCACCACCACCAACAACAGTAATAATATGTAATGAACTTATTGTATACAGTGCTCAGGTGCACTACAGCTCATTAGGAAAAGTAGCCAAGTATGTATGAAGAGAACAGAATAATGCACAGAAAGTGAACAATAAATGAGTCATTTAAGAAAGAAAAGAAGAGTGGGAGGGATCAGGTGTACTGGTAGAAAATTTCAAGAATATAACTTTCTAGCTTTGGAAAGTGAGATCTCAGGAAATGGATGCAGTGCAGAATACTGTCTAGTTGGTTCAGCAAGAATTATTCAGAAAGTCCTCAGTGCAAAGTAAAAACTTAAATAGAAGGAAGAATGCTTCTCAATGCTAAACCATGGGTTGTGGTCTTGTAGGAAGTATAATGAAACTGGTTATATCATCAATACTACAATACCACAACAATTTAATCATCATGCATGGGTGGGAGCAGGTATGGCTTTGTGGTTAAGAAACTCGAAACCCAATTGTGTGGTTTCAGGTTCAGCCCCACTGCATCACAGCTGGGCAAGTGTCTTCTATTATATAGTCCTGGGCTGACTAAAACCTTGAGTGGATTTGATAAACAGAAACAGAAAGAAATCTGTTGTGTGTGAGTAGTATGTATATATATATATATATATATATATATCGAGAATGAGAGATAGTAAAAAATACAATTATAATTAAGGGCATAGAAAAGACTATGCCTAAGCTGAAAATAGACACCAGTTCTGTAAAAGTGATAATTTTTAAGTGGTTTGATGATTTAGCATCTATTTTCAGCATAGGCATAGTCTCTTCTATGCTCTTAATTAGGTCTTAACTATGCTCTTAACTAGGTCTATATTATATGCTGGCCACTGATAAAATCTTTAACAGTTTTATCCTTTATTATTATTATCGGAATCATCATCATCATCATCATGATGACGGAAGTAAACAAAGGAATATATTTTGATTAAAAATACACTTTAATAAATACGTGATTAATAACTTGGACAGTGTTCCAATACCTAATACATTCTTCAAGTTTCAGAAAAATTCTCTTTTTCATATCACATTGATTTCTAATGTAAGCACAAAACCACACATTTCACCGGTGGCCAGAAGAGCGAAAAATAATGAGATCGCAGGATGATTAGAAATGCGAACATTAAAGGGACGTAACTGCAAACTATAAGGCATTTTGTGTAACACTCGATCTTGTCACTAACCACCCCTATATCTCCATATACCTAAAGCAAAACATAGTAGCCACAACTTGAGGGACAATTAAAAAGAAACAATAAGAACACACACTAACATATGGACAGATACATAGTGTGTGTGTGTAAGACATTTCATTTACAAGTATATCGTGACTAGATGGTTCAGAGACCAACTCACAACCAGTGCATTGTGTCTATGATGACACAATAGTGACTGGAGGAAAATAGACCTGTCATGCCATTTCATTAAATTACATTACAGTAAATGTAATTTATTTTTCATACTTAAAAAAGCAATTATCTACCATATTTGATGGCATAAAAGACATGCAGGCATATTAGGTGCACTCCAATTTCAGCAGCACATCATTGCCGTTATCATCGTTTAACGTCCGCTTTCCATGCTAGCATGAGTTGGACGACTTGACTGAGGACTGGTGAAACCGGATGGCAACACCAGGCTCCAATCTAAATTTGGCAGAGTTTCTACAGCTGGATGCCCTTCCTAACGCCAACCACTCAGAGAGTGTAGTAGGTGCTTTTATGTGTCACCTGCACGAAGGCCAATCAGGCGATACTGGCAACGGCCACGCTCGGAATGGTGTCCAAGGACAAAATTTGCTTAAGGGCAGCCAAACTTCACACAAAGGACTCTGGGTGATTTTTCTGAGACATTTTGTTGGAAAAAAAAAATGCAATCAAATATAATACCTTCACTTAAAATCAACTCTGATTTTCTTCCTTTATTTTTCAAAGATAGAATGATTGATTTGAAAATAAAAGCATAATTTATAAATGCTTGAAATCTTCCATGGTAGCTGTACCATTTGCAACCTGTATTGTATAAGATTGAGTTGGCAGAGATATATTTCAAAACATAAAACTGTGAGTGAAAACTACTAAACCCTGAAGCTAATCATCGTTTAATGGCCGCTTTCCATGCTAGCATGGGTTGGACGATTTGACTGAGGACTGGCAAGCCAGAAGGCTGCACCAGGCTCCAATCTGAGCTGGCAGAATTTCTACAGCTGGATACCCTTTCTAATGCCAACCACTCCAAGAGTGTAGTGGGTGCTTTTACGTGCCACTGGCACGAGGGCCAGTCACACAGTACTGGCAATGGCCTCGCTCAAAAGGTGTTTTTTACGTGCTACCAGCGGCACTGGCAACAACCTCGCTCGAATGATTTTCTAACGTGCCGCCAGCACAAGTGCTAGAAGGCGACGCTGGTAACGATTACGCTCAAATGGTGCTATTTACGGGCTACTAGCACGGAAGCCAGACAGCTGCTCTGGCAAACAAAATTCATAAAAGTCAATCAAAATACGGTAATATATGAATAGCACACGTACTCCAAAGGTTTGTTTATTTTTTTCTTCCATGTTGCTAGAAATCCTTTCATAATTTGGTTGAAGTATCCTTCGATTATCCAGACTTATCATATCAGGTTGAATCTATGGAAAACAAGACAAAAATATTTCAATATCATTTGTGGATAATTCAAATAATACATGAAAGGCTACTTCAGAGATGGTTAATTTAAGAATATAATGTCAAGAGTATAAAATTAAATTAATTAAAATTACTTGTAGTTTAAAAATAACATTCTTTGTATAGTAATGTCAAGATAAATATAAGAAAATAATTATTGAAAAATCAGATATTCTGGGAAATATTTACCTTATCAAGCAACATTTTCACTTCTGTTTCTCGACGTTGTTCTTTGGATTGATATGGATTTGCTTCAAGAGCATCAAAACATGGCTCACCAGAACCTAAAAGAAACAAATGCACAGAATAGTGAGATATCATTTTAACTCTCTTTACTCTTTTACTTGTTTCAGTCATTTGACTGCAGCCATGCTGGAGCACCGCCTTTAGTCGAGCAAATCGACCCCAGGACTTATTCTTTGGAAGCCTAGTACTTATTCTATTGGTCTCTTTTGCTGAACCGCTATGTTACGGGGACATAAACACACCAGCATCTGTTGTGAAGTGATGGTGGGGGGACAAACACACACACACATATATATATATATATACACACACACACATATATATATCATCATCATCATCATCATCGTTTAACGTCCGCTTTCCATGCTAGCATGGGTTGGACGATTTGACTGAGGACTGGTGAAACCGGATGGCAACACCAGGCTCCAGTCTGATTTGGCAGAGTTTCTACAGCTGGATGCCCTTCCTAACGCCAACCACTCAGAGAGTGTAGTAATATATATATATATATATATATATATATATATACACACACACACATATATACGATGGTCTTCTTTCAGTTTCCGTCTACCAAATCCACTCACTCACAAGGCTTTGGTCAGCCCGAGGCTATAGTAGAAGACACTTGCCCAAGGTGCCACGCAGTGGGACTGAACCCGGAACCATGTGGTTGGTAAGCAAGCTACTTACCACACAGCCACTCCTGCGCCTATTTAGTTTTCCATGCTTGTAGAGATCAGATGACAGTATGTTTTTTTTTTTAACGCTCTACGTCTTTAAAGGGATCCTGCCTGGATAAAATACTGCAGCCTAAAAGCGATGAGGTTTAAATTACAGAGCTGTTCCTTGCAAAAAAATATATTAAACTGTGTGCTAAATAAATTGATAATAGATGAATTTACTCACCAGGAATAAGCAGACTCTGAAATCCTTTTTCATAGCCAACACCAAGTACATCTTCATAAGGACAGAATTTTGTACTGTGCACTCTTCCAGACAATTTATGAAATAAGTATGGACTGCTTACTGTTCGAGAACAGCAGTTATCAAATATCTAAAAACACAATTTGAAGACATTAAACATATTGTATACCTTTACAAAACAATCATCATCATCGTTTAACGTCCGCCTTCTATGCTTGCATGGGTTGGACGATTTGACTGAGGACTGGTGAACCAGATGGCTACACCAGGCTCCAATCTGATTTAGCAGAGTTTCTACAGCTGGATGCCCTTCCTAACGCCAACCACTCAGAGAGTGTAGTGGGTACTTTTACGTGGCACGAAGGCCAGTCAGGTGGTACTGGCAACGACCACGCTCAAAGTGGTGTATTTTATGTGCCACCTGCACACGAGCCAGTCCGGCGGCACTGGCAACGATTAAAGAAATTTAAAAATTTAAAAAAATGCAGTTATCCATATTTGTTCAAGGTCTTTATGTTCTACAGGTTCTAAGTTCAAATCTTGTCATGACTCACATGAGTAGTAGACTTAATACATTGCACAGTTTAATATTAGACATAATGACCTGGCACCTTGGGTGCCTTTAGCAGAGACCAGTCTGTTGCAAGCATTGAAACCAGGTCTCTGGTTTGAGGATACCTTCCTCCTTCACACTAGTCTTGGAGGCCCTGAAAAAATGTCATGAGCACTACCCACCCCCACCTCCCGATTTAAAAATAAAAACCACAACCTAACCTGTACGACATTGCCAACGCCAGCTGCAAGCATATCACGTTGACTGAAAGACAAACAATTGGCACCACTATCTATTCTGTAAGACTGTAACATTTGGTAGGTACGAAGATCCCATATTTTCATATGACTGTCATCTCCAGATGTAGCTAGGTATCTATAAAAAAAAAATGATTATTTTGTAAATATACATTTTTAAAAAAATACTTTAAGGAAATAAATGATAGAAAATTTTTCAAAGATATATAAATTAATTAATTTATCAGTGAAAGGTAAGAATTATTGTGGGTGAATAGGGATGTGAAAGAATATCATAGCAATAATTAATTAGTCCACCACAATGTCCTGTCTTTGTGATGTGGTGGCTTGACTGCCTCAATGACCCTGGGAATTATGCTGGCAGAGAATAAGCTTCAGATAGGAACTCCTATGCTGGACAGATCAAAGGACAGGCCAGACGAATATGGACCACTTTTTCTAAGAGTTAAAAATGGGTTTGCTTAAGACCAACAACCCTAACTAAAAAAAAGTAAAGTTACAGAAGAACTGATGACAATTCTAAACCATCAAGATCTGGGAGAAAGACAGCCCAGAGTTGAAAACAATAAAGAAATGTGGTCGATGGGCTATAATTCATAGGGAGTAAAGGGCTTAGGTGAAGTGAAAGCTATTAGTGAATGATACTTTAATCCTTTACAGAAAGTGTGTTACAAAACTGCCATGTATATAATTAACAAAAAATAAAGGAAATTAAATTCAGAAGTGTATATATAACTAAGATAGAAAGAATGTTTGCATCACACTGTTTATATTTCACTTACTACACAACTTTACATTATCAGTGAGGTAAAAAAAAAATGTAGTGAAGAAAGTTAATGACATTTGAAACTAATTAACATTTTGGGACTTAAGAAGTTTATTACTGTTCTTATTATTTTAATATATCGCCATTGTCCGGAAATCTTTTGTCATGCATCTATGACCACTTCAGCAACACTTTTCATTTCTGTGTGTGTTCTTGCTTCACTTACTCCATTGAGTAAGTCGCTGAAGGGGGTCACAGGTGTGTGACGAAAGATTTCCAGACAATAGACAGATGTTAAAATAATATGAACAGTAATAAACGAGACTTAAAAAGTGATATAAGGAAAATCAGTCAGATAAAAAAATGACTTGAAAATACTGACGAGAATAGTCATAAATTAGTTATCACAGTTAAGATATGACACTAGAAAGTAATAAAATGTTCAAGTTGTTGTAAAATCAGTACAAAGAGGAATATTCAGAGCAATGGTTTTAATATCCAGGCCAGATCCAAAACCTGGATTTTTTTTTAGGGGCCACCCCAAAAATAGAAAACAAAAGACAAATAAAGAAGAATTTATATTTATAGAGGGAAGACCATTGGGATCTGCTAGAAGGATGCTTGAGGGCTGCATGTGACCCTGGGAACCACTGTCGAGAACTGCTGATTTAGAGACTAGACAGCTAAGTTGGGTTAATAATTTGAACGATAAACTTATGAATTATACAGGTTCAAACATAGGCTGCGTGGTTAAGATGTTCACTCTGCAACCATGTGGTTCTTGGTTTGACCCCACTGACTGGAACTTTGGGTAAGTATTATGATTACAAGTAAGTTCACCGGCATCAATTCACCATGAACTTTAGAGTTTGAAAATAAGGATTTTTTAATTCTTTCACTGTGAACTTATCTCTCTGTAAACTTTCGTTACAGCAAACTTTCCTCACAGTGATCATTTCTTATGGTGAACTTACCCTGCAGTGAACTGATGATGGTGAACTTACATGAAGTTTTATAGTCCTGACTTGAACAATTTGCATTGAAAGTGGAATTTATCAGAAACTGTATGGAAGCCCATTGTATATTTATCAAACTTATTCTAGCATGGGTTTGACAAATGAATGTTAACCCTTTAACATTCAGATTGCTCTGTCAAATGTAATACTTATTTATTCACATTGTTTTGAATTAATCCCAAATTACCTTGTAGCTTTCAGATTTCAATGCTGTTATTGTATATTTTTAGAATGACATTGTAGGATATGTGTAAGATGTCAGATCTTGACATTTTGAACATAAAACAGGGAAAATATTTGGGCTGGATATCATCATCATCATCGTTTAACATCCGCGTTCCATGCTAGCATGGGTTGGACGATTTGACTGAGGACTGGTGAAACCAGATGGCTACACCAGGCTCCAATCTGATTTGGCAGAGTTTCTACAGCTGGATGCCCTTCCTAACACCAACCACTCAGAGAGTGTAGTGGGTGCTTTTACATGCCACCGGCATGAAGGCCAGTCAGGCGGTACTGGCAACGGCCACGCTCAAAATGGTGTATTTTATGTGCCACCCGCACAAGAGCCAGTCCAGGGGCACTGGCAACGATCTCGCTCGAAAATCCTTACACAAGCCACAGGCACAAGTGCTAGAAAGGCGACGCTGGGCACAGGTGCCATCCCGATTTCGCTTTCCCCAATAAGTCTTTGCAAGCTGAGTTTCGTGTCCAATGAAGGGGACGACGTTGGCATGGGTGCCAGTCGTTGAATTTAGTTCGGTTGGCTTTCTTTTGGATTATGGTCCAAGATTTATGTGTCTAGCGGCAGTGTCATCACAGACATAAGAGTAGGACTATTGTGTGTCTAACTTGAGCTTTAAAGAGGATCAGTAACTGATTGGAGATGAAGAAGCAGGCTAGTCTTTGGCAAACACCTTAATTACTTATGTATGTGGGAGTATGCCAGGAAAGTTCAGAGAAACTATGTTATGTGTCTTTTCAAAAGAGAAGTACTTTTAGCACAATAAAGTGTAATAGGATTTTAAAAAGATACTTACAAACCCTGTTGGTCCACAGCTATTGACCGTACATTAGATTTATGGCACAACATTTTGACTAAATAATCTTTTGCATTAGGTGACCACAGTGTTACAGTTCCTGCAAGATTAATGTGAATCACAAAACAAGAATTAAAACATAGGAACACAAATTGAAAATGTAGCATGAAAAGTGGATAAATACACTTTCTATTGTTAATTATGCAAGTATAAAGTCAGTCAGAATCTGATGTCAGCCAAGCAGAAGTTATTTATGAAAGGTCAGAATACTATTGCTCTTGTATGATTTGAACTCATGATCCATGAGGTCAGTAAGCTAAAAAGTGCCTCATCATCAAAATCAGGTCATGACTGGAAAGAGTTAGCATAAATAAGGGGCTATTTAAATTTTTCACAAATGACTAAATGTCTTTCTTTCTCTGTTACCAAATCAACCAATGACCCTGGTGGATTCTCAAGTGCTTTGTGTTTGTCATGGAACTTTCTAGAATAGAAAGAGTGGTATTTTTTATCGGGCACCATCTTGGCAGCTAGCTATAGAGAAATTTTTCACAATTGTTGGGACTCAGAGAGTAAAGAGCTAGAAATAGCATAAAGCATTTTGTTTGATGCTCTAACAATTCTGTCAGTCCATTGCTCTGGCCTGGTACTTGACCTTTCAGGGTCATTAAAATAAAATCAACCTGCATGGCGTCAATGTGTCTACTTTCATATTATTAGCTATGTTACATTGTTGATGACTAGATCTTTGGGTCCTCACACATCACATTTATGGCAAATAAATTCAGTTCACTGCTTCCAAACCAAAACTACTGTTTTCCAGTAATTTTGCAAACACACAGGCAAAGACGAGTGATTACAATACCCTGCTTTCACTTATGTGTGCAAGGTAATTTAAAAAAAAAAAAAAAAGGGACTAAATAGTTTGAGCCCTTACCATTTGAATGTCCGAGGTGTATAATAGCATTAGATGGATTCTGACACATAACATTTAAACGGCCCATATTAGTTCTGACAGCTGAAACTTTACTACCAATGGAGGTGTCCAGGTAGGACAAAAATCCTCTTGAATTCTGGAAAACAATAGAGATACACACTAAGTTATAGCAATGTATTAAATGTTGGAAAATTGTGTGTATGCTGAAAAGATGCTTACACATGTTGCAGTCACATTATATCATCCATTCATTTGAATCATCATCATTTGATGCTCACTTTTCCATGTTTGCATGGGTCAGATAGAATTTGTGGCAGACTTTCTATGACAGGATGCCCTACCTGTTGTGAAACCCCACTTGTTTCCAGGCAAGGTAATATTTCTTCATAGCCAGACTTGTTTTTCGTAGAAGATTGGAAATGAATACTGCTTGTATGACAGTGAAGCTCATTTACAACCATTATATGATGTCAAAACACACACACACACGATGGGCTTCTTCCAATCTCTGTCAACTAAATCCACTCACAAGACTTTGGTTGGCACAGAGCCATAGTAGAAGACATATGAATGAATGATGTAATGTTAGGTGAAGTCCAGGTTATATAGAAGATGGTCTTAAAAACCAGTCATAAAAAACCATACCAAAAACACGCACACCACATCAAAGTTTGAGGAATTTCTGTGTGCATCAGATGATGAAGGATTGAGAAGCTGAGACTGTCCAAACCACACTAGTATGGAAAAACAGGTGTTAAGTGATGATGATGATGATAATGAATTAAGTGTTGTGAGGTAATGTGAGCCTATGAGGAATGATGAAGAAAAGTGGAGTGGGAACAAGACCGAGAACAAAAGAAAAACTAAAGGCAGATAGTGTATAGAGCAGACAGAATAATAGTAATCTCAGAAAGAGTAGAAACAAAACTGAACTAGATAAGATATTAGTAAGCTGGATCACATAGTGACAC
Organism: Octopus bimaculoides; assembly: GCF_046866305.1. NCBI lineage: Eukaryota > Metazoa > Mollusca > Cephalopoda > Octopoda > Octopodidae > Octopus > Octopus bimaculoides. Next base: position 34,392,425 of record NC_142928.1, read on the forward strand.
ACATAAATATGCTATTCTGTAGTTCTGTCCAAACAATGCCAACATGAAGGTAGTCCTAGATACACTATGTCTGGATAAAAGGCATGAGGGTCATGACTATCTTCATTACAGTTTGTTTAACGTCCACTTTCCATGCTAGCATGGGTTGGACGATTTGACTGAGGACTGGCAAGCCAGAAGGCTGCACCAGGCTCCAATCTGATCTGGCAGAGTTTATACAGCTGGATGCCCTTCCTCATGCCAACCACTCCAAGAGTGTAGTGGGTGCTTTTACCTGCCACCGACACGAGAGCCAGTGATACGGTACTGGCAACGGCCACGCTCAAAAAGGTGTTTTTTACGTGCCACCTGCACGGGAGCCAGTCCAGCGGCACTGGCAATGACTTCGCACAAATGATTTTCTAACATGCCACCAGCACAAGTGCTAGAAGGCAACGCTGGTGACAATTACTGTAATTAGAAAATTGAGTAATGGGGTCTAAACATCCTTTATCCAGTAGGTCAGTACTTTGTCAATTACAACCCTTATTTACTACACAAATACTACACTGATATTAGTTTAGGACAAACACTATGTTAGTGGTAGCTGAATAGTTCAGTGAGATGCTGTACAATTTGATTTAAATGTATGCACTTAAAACCTTCCATTAGAAAACTGATAAGCTCTGAAAACAAAATAACTTCAAAGCCATATAAACATCCAGAGTTTGATGGTATATACAACTAATCACATGAACTGCTAATGTAATATTATAACCATCATCAACATTATTACCCTTTAAATGTCTATACTTCTATGCTGGCATAGGTTATCAGAAACTGCAGTTGACTTTGTCCTTGATTTTCTTTGGTGTTCCTTACTGGATTTTCTTTGGTGTTAATTTCTTATAAGCTATTTTTGTGGATACCATTTTATATTCTTGCCCCCACAAATAGCACCCTGACATTTTCACAATTTAAAATAAGGCTATTTTATTTCCAAGGAGTAGGATGTAGAAAAGGAGTAGGATGTAGAAAAGGAGTAGGTAGTAACTCTATAAGATGTACCCGGTGCAAGCTATGGACACATAAGAGGTGCAGCAACATCAAAGGCAGGTTAACTAGCAAGTTAGTTTTTGTTTGTGGCAGATGTTCAGGTGCAATAAAGACTGCAAACAAACAGGAAACAACTTCTATCTCATTCCAGGGTGAAAAACTAGAGGTAGTCGATAGCTTCCGCTATCTGGGCGACCAAGTTAGTAGTGGGGGTGGGTGCGCTGAAAGTGTAGCTGCTAGAATAAGAATAGCCTGGGCAAAGTTTAGAGAGCTCTTACCCCTGCTGGCGACAAAGGGACTCTCACTCAGAGTAAAAGGCAGACTGTATGACGCATGCGTACGAACAACCATGCTACATGGCAGTGAAACATGGGCTGTAACTGCTGAGGACATACGTAAGCTCGCAAGGAATGAAGCCAGTATGCTCCGTTGGATGTGTAATGTCAATGTGAATACCCGTCAGAGTGTAAGTATCTTGAGAGAAAAGCTGAACATTAGAAGCATCAGTTGTGGTGTGCAAGAGAGACGATTGCGCTGGTATGGACATGTGGTGAGAATGGAGGAGGATAACTGCGTGAAAAAGTGCCACACCCTAACAGTTGAGGGAACCCGTGGAAGAGGTAGGCCCAGGAAGACCTGGGCTGAGGTGGTGAGGCAAGACCTTCGTACATTGGGCCTCACCGAGGCGATGACTACGGACCGAGACCTTTGGAAATGTGCTGTGCGTGAGAAGACCCGGCAAGCCAAGTAAGATCGTTGCCAGTGCCCCTGGACTGGTTCTTGTGCGGGTGGCACATGAGATGCACCATTTTGAGCGTGGCCGTTGCCAGTACCGCCTGACTGGCTCCTGTAGGATTTTCGAGCGAGATCGTTGCCAGTGCCCCTGGACTGGCTTGTGCGGGTGGCACATAAAAGACACCATTTCAAGCGTGGCCGTTTTCGTGCGGGTGACACGTAAAAGCACCCACTACACTCTCTGAGTGGTTGGCGTTAGGAAGGGCATCCAGCTGTAGAAACTCTGCCAAATCAGACTGGAGCCTGGTGCTGCCATCCGGTTTCAGTCAAATCGTCCAACCCATGCTAGCATGGAAAGCGGACGTTAAACGATGATGATGATGATGATGATTTCATTTTTAAAAGCCAGCATATCTCACCAGAAAAAATTTATTTTACAAAAGTATCTTAAATGCACAGGTAGAATTTGTTTTTTATTACAAAGGAAAATAATTCTTTACATACTTTTAGATATTTCATAAAGTCAATAAAGTATACTTACTGCTGCCACAAGCAGAAAGTGGTAAGGAAGGTATTCCATTTGTAAAGTTTGATCTAAAGTTTTCAAACAGTGTATTTCAATGCCACGATTGTCATAAATATAGGTCCATTGCTTCTGACTAACTGCAAACATAGTTTCTTGGTGAAGCCATCTGTTAAGATAAAAAAATAAATATATTTCACTTATGACACAAAAAATTATGTGAACCAGGAGAGAAAGAGAGTCCTCAATACAAAATGTAGAGTTTTATCATATTTATTGGAAACTTAACAAAACTCTTACTCCAAGTTTCATCTCTGACAATGATGTGAAACTTGCTAAGGTCTATACTTGGTTTAACCCATTAGTATTCAAACCAGTAATATTCGGCCAAAATATTCTACCTGTTTTATATCCAAACTGACTAGATTCAGCCTTTCCCACCTACCCTACAATGCCATTCTATATATATATATATATATATATATACACACGCATACACACACACATATATATATATATATATATATTTGGGATAGAAGAATGGTTAGTGAGAGCTGTGCGAGCCATGTACAGAGATGCTGCCAGTAAGGTGAGGGTTGGAAATGAGTACAGCAATGAATTCCGGGTAGAGGTAGGGGTCCACCAAGGTTCCGTCCTCAGCCCCCTATTATTTACCATAGTCCTCCAGGCAATCACTGTATGACGCATGCGTACGAACAACCATGCTACATGGCAGTGAAACATGGGCTGTAACTGCTGAGGACATACGTAAGCTCGCAAGGAATGAAGCCAGTATGCTCCGTTGGATGTGTAATGTCAATGTGAATACCCGTCAGAGTGTAAGTATCTTGAGAGAAAAGCTGAACATTAGAAGCATCAGTTGTGGCGTGCAAGAGAGACGATTGCGCTGGTATGGACATGTGGTGAGAATGGAGGAGGATAGCTGCGTGAAAAAGTGCCACACCCTAACAGTTGAGGGAACCCGTGGAAGAGGTAGGCCCAGGAAGACCTGGGCTGAGGTGGTGAGGCAAGACCTTCGTACATTGGGCCTCACCGAGGCGATGACTACGGACCGAGACCTTTGGAAATGGGCTGTGCGTGAAAAGACCCGGCAAGCCAAGTAAGATCGTTGCCAGTGCCCCTGGACTGGTTCTTGTGCGGGTGGCACATGAGATGCACCATTTTGAGCGTGGCCGTTGCCAGTACCGCCTGACTGGCTCCTGTAGGATTTTCGAGCGAGATCGTTGCCAGTGCCCCTGGACTGGCTTGTGCGGGTGGCACATAAAAGACACCATTTCGAGCGTGGCCGTTTTCGTGCGGGTGACACGTAAAAGCACCCACTACACTCTCTGAGTGGTTGGCGTTAGGAAGGGCATCCAGCTGTAGAAACTCTGCCAAATCAGACTGGAGCCTGGTGTTGCCATCCGGTTTCACCAGTCCTCAGTCAAATCGTCCAACCCATGCTAGCATGGAAAGCGGACGTTAAACGATGATGATGATATACATATATCCAAGATTTCAAGGGAGAGGAAGATCCTCATGAGATGACGGACGAAGGCTGCAAATCGACTCAACCAGCATCCCAAAAGCAGTGAAAGGCTGCAACAATCCTATGTGAAGGAGAGAGCAGACAAAGAAACCTGGGTTATAAAAAACACTAAGTCAAACCCAAAGGCCTTCTTTCATCATGCGAAAGAAACAGTCTCAGTACGCTGCAAGATAGGACCCCTCTTCCAAAAAGATGGCTCCCTCACAGACAGTCCAACTAGGATCAGTGAGGTACTGAATGACCAGTTCAAAAGTGTCTTTACCACCCCATTGGAACACAGACAAGTAAACGAACCAGTGGACTTCTTTGCTGCCTCACCTATAACTAGTGAGGCAATTACGATGGAATACATCGACATTAGCAAAGAAGATATACTACTAGCCATAGATGAAGTGGACACAAACTCAACTGCTGGTCCTGATGGTTTCCCAGCAATCCTCAAATCATGTAAGCATGCCCTGGCAAAACCCCTCCAGATTCTCTTCCAGAGCTTTCTTGCAAATGGCAGACTGCCAAGCAAGCTGAAGGAGGGAATAATATGCCCAATCCATAAAGGGGGAAGCAGAGCAGATGCCAAAACTATAAGCTTATCTCTCTGATTTCACACATCAGCAAAGTCATGAAAATAACTTGCTGAGTGATACCCAACATGGCTTTCAACCAGGTAGGAGCTGCCTGACCCAGCTCTTACAACATTATGACTGGGTGTTGAGGCAGTTACTCAACAACTCAAATGTGGATGTAATATACCTTGATTTTGCAAAAGCTTTTGACAAGGTGGATCATGGTATGATATGCCACAAACTACGTGATCTTGGCATAGCTGGAAAAGTTGTAGAGTGGTTACATGACTTTCTGAAAGTCTAGCTTATACCTACATAACACACATATATATATATATATATATATATATATATATATATATATATATATATATACACACACACACATTTATACATTTCTAATCAAACAAATGAATCTTACTTAACATCAGTGACTGATTCCATTACATTCATTTCAGTGCAGAGTTTTTTAGTTTGCCACTCAACGGCAGCTACATGTCCTTTTTTCCCTCCAAGAAGCAGGTGTCTGTAAAAAAAAAAAAAAAAAATTTAAAATAAATAAATAGAAAATAAAACTATATAACTCTGTAATAACAGTTAGACTATCTTTTTCACTGATGAGGTTAAATGAGACCAAAATATGTCTGGAGTTGTCACTGTATACTAAGGCTCAGACTTACATGCTGACTGCATTCGATTTTTAATTTAAATTTCATGAGTTGTGTCCCCTACCTTTCTTGACCAGAGTTAGTCATTAAGATAATGTTTCATTCTTCTTCCAATAAGTGTAATTCTAATTAAAATGGTTATAAGAGAGCTGTGGGATATGTTACCTAGTTCTTTACATAAAGAATATTTCATGAAACTATACCAAAGCCAGTACTCTCTCTCTCTCTCTCTCTTTATATATATATATGATGATGATGATGATGATCTTTTCTCCCGCCATGCCTCTGTCTACCCCTCCATCCTCTCTCTCTCTTTCGTAGTTTTTCCTTAAGGTCTTCAGGTTCTGGCTATATATAAATGAGAAACCCATTCTAAATTATCTCGCTGTCATACTACGACGAAATCTCCAAGATGCAGATAAGATAGAGATTTTTTTTATTTATTTACGGCCTCAAACATCTCATAATACCTTCGCGCTTTAGTTTGCCCCCTATTATTTATCTTGTTTCTCTCCATGAAATTCAATTGAATTCAGTTGTTGTCTTAAATTCATGCTTATTCATTTTCTAAGCTTCCTAAATTCATGCTACGTTATATTCTAATCACCCAGAATTCATTGCTCTTTTAAAAATTACGATTTATGCATTGTTGTCTCCCAAATATTTAAAATCTACAATTAAGAGCCCTATCTACTGTCATCCCACCCCCTCCACCGGAAGTTCATTCCTCTGTCATCCCGCCCCCTCCACCGGAAGTTCATTCCTCTGTCATCCTGTCAACCTCGGCTGTCTCCCGGAACCCATCTAGTGGCCTTGGCCATCCTCTCCCCTACCTTTGGGTAGCGCATTAAGGTTGAGAAATGTTTGCAGGTTGTAGGTACTGTTTTGCTTATGAATTCTTCCAATTGCAAGTTTTCTTTTCAGGTACACGACACTGCTTTTCCCCTTCCCAGGCTACAGGCCCACACCCCCAACACCCATACTGTTAGGATTGGCACTCTCAACGTCGGCACGCTGAAAGGTAGATCTGGTGAAATTGTTGAGATGCTTGAACGGAGATGCGTAGATATGTGCTGCATCCAGGAAGTAAGATGGAGAGGAGGTTCTGCAAGGTTCCTCACAGGCAAAGAACACAGGTACAAGATTTTCTGGGCAGGGAACACTGACGGGGTCGGAGGCGTAGGAATACTTCTAGCGGAGAAATGGGTGGATAAGGTAATCGAGGTCGTTAGAGTAAGTGACAGAGTACTTAAGATCAGACTAGTGCTTCATCATAGATTAGCTACTGTCATCTCAGCCTATGCACCTCAACCTGGGCTACCAGATGGTCTGAAAGACCAATTCTATGACACCCTCTTGCAAACTACCTCGTCGACGAGTGACAGGGACCTTCTCTTTGTGGCTGGAGACTTCAACGGTCATGTCGGACGTCGTGCTGGGGGCTTCCATGGCATACATGGAGGCTATGGCTTCGGTTCCCGCAACGAGGAGGGAACCAGACTGCTGGAGTTCTGTGATGCAACCAATCTTATGGTCTGCAATACCAACTTCAGGAAACCTGCCAGTCACCTAGTCACCTACCGCTCCGGCAGACACTCTAGCCAAATCGACTACATCCTCGCCAGAAATAGGGAAAGAGGGCGGCTTATAAATGCCAAAACCTACCCTGGCGAAGAATGTACCCCACAACATAGATTAGTAGTTAGCGACTTTGGGATCAAGGCAAAATGGGTGCCCAGAATTAGACAGGCTTGGAGAAGAAGGGTGTGGAAGCTTAAAGACCCTGCAAACGGACAGAGACTTAGAGACAAGTTACTTGAAGCATTTAACGAAATAGAAGGGGATATAGCATCATACAACGTGGAAGACAATTGGAGATTTCTGCGGGACAACCTGTTGAAAGCCACCGACCAGATTTGTGGGTGGTGTAAGGTCCCCTCCCAACCCAGAGTAACGTGGTGGTGGAACAAGGAGGTAGACAGGGCTATTAGACAAAAGAAACAGGCTTGGAAGGACTGGAAGAACGGTGGTAGCAGGGAATTGTACCAATGTGCCAGAAGGGAGGCTAGGCGACAGGTTTATTTAGCCAGAGGGGAAGCAGATAAGGAAAGATTTGCCAATGTTCTGCGCCGTGAGGACCAAAGACTCGAGGTATTTCGTGTTGCAAGACAGTGTAGGAGAGAGAATAGTGATGTTGTAGGAGAGAAATGTGTTCGCATGGATGATGGTACGCTTGCATTAAATGAGGATGCAAAGAAAGAGGTCTGGAGATGCCACTACGATAGATTGCTTAATAAAGAGAATGAATGGGAGAAAGAGAGCCTGCCTTATGTCGACCCAATAGAGGGACCAGCTATCCGAGTTGATAGTACCAGGGTAGATAAAGCAATTAAGAGTATGAAGACCGGGAAAGCCCCCGGCCCATCAGGAATCACTGCAGAGATGCTCAAAATATCTGGCAGTGTTGGCTATAGCCTAGTCACCCGTATTACGAACCAGGTGATACACGAAGGAGTCATACCCTATGACTGGTGTAGCAGCATCATAGTCAACTGCTACAAAGGTAAAGGGGACGCTTTAGATACAAATAATTACAGAGGCATCAAGCTGTTAGATCAGGTTATGAAAGTTACAGAGAGGGTCATAGCCCAACTAATTAGGGAGCGAATCAATTTAGATGAGATGCAGTTTGGGTTCGTGCCAGGTAAAAGCACTACTGATGCCTTATTTCTAGTGAGACAGTTGCAGGAGAAATACCTAGCTAAGGATAAACCTCTGTACCTGGCTTTCGTTGACATGGAGAAAGCCTTTGACAGGGTCCCCCGATCCCTTATCTGGTGGTCAATGAGGAAACTTGGGATAGAAGAATGGTTAGTGAGAGCTGTGCGAGCCATGTACAGAGATGCTGCCAGTAAGGTGAGGGTTGGAAATGAGTACAGCAATGAATTCCGGGTAGAGGTAGGGGTCCACCAAGGTTCCGTCCTCAGCCCCCTATTATTTACCATAGTCCTCCAGGCAATCACAGAGGAGTTCAAGACAGGTTGCCCCTGGGAGCTCCTCTATGCTGATGACCTTGCCCTAATTGCGGAGTCACTATCAGAACTAGAGGAGAAGTTTCAGGTGTGGAAGCAAGGTCTAGAATTGAAGGGCCTTAGAGTCAACCTAGCTAAAACCAAAATCCTAATAAGTAGGAAGGTAGATAAAACACAAACCCCTTCAGGTAGATGGCCCTGCTCAGTATGTAGAAAAGGAGTAGGTAGTAACTCTATAAGATGTACCCGGTGCAAGCTATGGACACATAAGAGGTGCAGCAACATCAAAGGCAGGTTAACTAGCAAGTTAGTTTTTGTTTGTGGCAGATGTTCAGGTGCAATAAAGACTGCAAACAAACAGGAAACAACTTCTATCTCATTCCAGGGTGAAAAACTAGAGGTAGTCGATAGCTTCCGCTATCTGGGCGACCAAGTTAGTAGTGGGGGTGGGTGCGCTGAAAGTGTAGCTGCTAGAATAAGAATAGCCTGGGCAAAGTTTAGAGAGCTCTTACCCCTGCTGGCGACAAAGGGACTCTCACTCAGAGTAAAAGGCAGACTGTATGACGCATGCGTACGAACAACCATGCTACATGGCAGTGAAACATGGGCTGTAACTGCTGAGGACATACGTAAGCTCGCAAGGAATGAAGCCAGTATGCTCCGTTGGATGTGTAATGTCAATGTGAATACCCGTCAGAGTGTAAGTATCTTGAGAGAAAAGCTGAACATTAGAAGCATCAGTTGTAGCGTGCAAGAGAGACGATTGCGCTGGTATGGACATGTGGTGAGAATGGAGGAGGATAGCTGCGTGAAAAAGTGCCACACCCTAACAGTTGAGGGAACCCGTGGAAGAGGTAGGCCCAGGAAGACCTGGGCTGAGGTGGTGAGGCAAGACCTTCGTACATTGGGCCTCACCGAGGCGATGACTACGGACCGAGACCTTTGGAAATGGGCTGTGCGTGAGAAGACCCGGCAAGCCAAGTAAGATCGTTGCCAGTGCCCCTGGACTGGTTCTTGTGCGGGTGGCACATGAGATGCACCATTTTGAGCGTGGCCGTTGCCAGTACCTCCTGACTGGCTCCTGTAGGATTTTCGAGCGAGATCGTTGCCAGTGCCCCTGGACTGGCTTGTGCGGGTGGCACATAAAAGACACCATTTCGAGCGTGGCCGTTTTCGTGCGGGTGACACGTAAAAGCACCCACTACACTCTCTGAGTGGTTGGCGTTAGGAAGGGCATCCAGCTGTAGAAACTCTGCCAAATCAGACTGGAGCCTGGTGTTGCCATCCGGTTTCACCAGTCCTCAGTCAAATCGTCCAACCCATGCTAGCATGGAAAGCGGACGTTTAAACGATGATGATGATGATGATGAGTACCCAAGACTGAGAGATAACAAATATTAGTTGTTCCATTTTCTCAAATAGAAGAGAAAATTGAGGAATGTAATGAAAGTACATTTCATCAACTTTATTTTTTCTTACTACAAACTGAACATGCACTCATGTCAAAAGGTACCATTAAATTTATCACTAATTAACAAGTAAAACCTTCATACCTTCCATTCCTTGAATAATCAATTTTGTATGGCCCAAAGTTCAAATCTAAGTCAAAGTACTGAAAAAAACAAAAAGAGAAAAGGAACAAAAATCAAACAAATATATAAATTGAAGTACGATAAGGTTGTTGGGAGCAGAAATTAATGAATGAGAGGTGATGGTAGAAAGTTAGGGGACATAACTGATGGTAAAAGAATGTGATCAGAGTTAAGAATAAGGAATGGAGAGGTTCCTGAAAAAGCTATTGGGTCATCCCATAAATAATGCAGTTTCTTATACTTCTTTTATTTTTCAAAATTAAGATAAACCAAAGTCATTTTTTTAATCTACAATGTTCTTCTATCTATCTGGTAGACTTGCAAGGCCCCCTCTTCCATAATTCATTTGTCTGTGACGAAAAATACATTTCCAGCACTGTTCTGACCTCGTCTACAGAATTCATATTTTTTTCCGTCCAAATAATTTTGAAGACTGCAGAATAAATGATAATCAGTTGGGGCAATCATCATCATCATCATCATCGTTTAACGTCCGCTTTCCATGCTAGCATGGGTTGGACGATTTGACTGAGGACTGGTGAAACCGGATGGCAACACCAGGCTCCAATCTAATTTGGCAGAGTTTCTACAGCTGGATGCCCTTCCTAACGCCAACCACTCAGAGAGTGTAGTGGGTGCTTTTACGTGTCACCCGCACGAAATGGTGTCTTTTATGTGCCACCCGCACAAGAGCCAGTCCAGGGGCACTGGCAACGATCTCGCTCGAAAACCCTACAAAGGCCAGTCAGGCGGTACTGGCAATGTGCAGCGAATATGGTGGGTGGGGCATTGTTTCCCATTCAAATTACTCCAGCCTTTGGAATGTCATCCTTGCTGTATGTGTCTGAGCATTGTCCTGATGGAAGAACACCTTTCGTCTTGAAACCAAAACTGGTGGTTTTTCTTCTAGCGCTGACTTAAGCCACTCAAGCTGCTCATAGTAGATCTCCTTAGTTATCATTTGGTTTGTTTTTAAAAGTTCAAAGTGGACTAAATCTTTCATGGTACGTAAAAAACACCTTTTTGAGCATGGCCGTTGCCAGTACCATGTGACTGGCCCTCGTGCCGGTGACACGTAAAAGCACCTACTACACTCTCGGAGTGGTTGACGTTAGGAAGGGCATCCATATGTAGAAACTCTGCCAGATCAGATTGGAGCCTGGTGCAGCCTTCTAGCTTACCAGTCCTCAGTTAAATCGTCCAACCCATGCTAGCATGGAAAGCGGACATCAAACGATGATGATGACTGTATTTCTCTAAGTTTGTCAAACTTGTCTTGTGAACATTGAGAACTTGCTTAAAATAAACAGCCAAAATTGGATGGAACTTCCCAGCAAAGTTCTCAGACCATGGTTTTCAAAATTAATTGATACGTGCGGGTGACACGTAAAAGCACCCACTACACTCTCTGAGTGGTTGGCGTTAGGAAGGGCATCCAGCTGTAGAAACTCTGCCAAATTAGACTGGAGCCTGGTGTTGCCATCCGGTTTCACCAGTCCTCAGTCAAATCGTCCAACCCATGCTAGCATGGAAAGCAGACGTTAAACGATGATGATGACTGTATTTCTCTAAGTTTGTCAAACTTGTCTTGTGAACATTGAGAACTTGCTTAAAATAAACAGCCAAAATTGCATGGAACTTCCCAGCAAAGTTCTCAGACCATGGTTTTGATATGAAGGAAGTATGTTTCACTATAAATATGGTAATGACAGGGTTAAACTTAGGGGTTTTCTTACAATTAGGATGAAACATTTTTGATAAGAGACATAGGGACATGCCTTAATTAAAATATGATATCACAACCGAAGTCTTATAGCATGTCATCTCAAACAGACATTTTATTCCAGCTTTTCTTATTCATAAATAAACACAAATATACCAACCTTAGTGGCACTTGTAATATCAACTGATGCTGCAATAGTGTCTTGGTCTATTAGTCGTATATCACTTGATCTGGAAAAAAATAATTTCCAACATTGCTATCATAACTTAGCTAACTTTTTTACTCTGTATAATACAACACAACCAACATATACTATCTTCTGCCATATAATCACTACGAGAGAATTACCTGTACTAATAGCTACATCAATCTTCACTAATTACAACAACCTATTTTTTATGTCTTTCTAATTATCTATCTTGTGTGTGTGTGTGTGTATTGAGTATCAGGTTGGCTTAGCTCGTCATATTCCTTAAGGTTTCATGGATGTGAAAACATGACCATCTCCTCAGACATTTGAAAGTAAAGTAAAGAAAAAAACAAATTGGCAGTGGATTTATCTGTAGCACAATTCCTTCTTTCCTTTGGTTCTCAACTCCCGATGGAGTTGTAAGGATGCTGTTGTGATACTGTTAAGGGGGCATTTTTAGCCTGGAGAATCTCATCTTTCTCCACGGTCACAATATAAACCAATAAAAAATAACACAAGGCAATGAAGGAATCTCTACCTACGAAATATAGCAGCCAAACCATTCCACAAATTACTCCTTACCCAAGGACACATACAATAATGTAGCCCCAGATACACTGTATATGAATAAAAAATGAGATATAAAAACACATAACAGACTACTCTTCACCAATCGCAAAACACTGCAAGCTTCTATGACAGTTTGGCTTCCTGCTTGGACGGGAGATACCCTTATCTGGCTTGCTCAATTAGAAGCAAATTTTGCAGCAAACAGAATAACAACAGAGGCACAAAAGTATAACATTATGTTAAGTAACCAAACCGACTATAAAAAGTGGTGACTTCCCAATGTGATCACGAAGATAAACCACCACATCATAAAAGTATTGACACTTGTGAAAAATAGATAAAATTTTCAATAGAAAATAGATGACAGTTTCATTACACAAAATTTTATCAACAGAAATATTTGATATTAAATATGTTTAGCCCCTCTATGTTTACTCCCTTGTGGGCAATAAAAAAATAAGAAATATTTGATATTAAAAGTTGAAGGAAAACGAACGCTGAAGAAATAAACAATAATAGTTATAAGAAGTTTTAACTGCACTTTCTAGCAAATTAAAATTATATTTCACTAAGAGCAAAATTTTCTTTTTGATAAGTATAATACATATTTGAATGGAAGAAAATATTAAAGAGTTTGAAATGTCTTATTTTGATAGAGGATATATGCAAGCTTCTATGACAGTTTTGCCTCTTGCTTAGACGGGAGATACCCATATCTGGTTTGCTCAATTAGAAGCAAGTTTCGCAGCAAACAGAATAACAACAGAGGCACAAAAGTATAACATTATGTTAAGTAACCAAACTGACTATAAAAACACAAAAAAATTAGAAAATCATTAGTTTTATATTACCCAACTGTATCTTGTAATAAGAGTTTACTCCGAGCAGACTGTTCAATAGCAAATTGAGTCTTCTGCATTTTATTTATATAGCAATCCTTGTGATATTTGGTTTTGAAATATTTCTGTATAGAGAAAAAAAAATTTTATATCAGGAGATATTCATTGTCATAACCGAAAAAAGTATTCACACATAACATTTCTCACATGAAAAAGGGTTGATGTTATTTTAATAAGGATCTATGAGAAGGGATGACATGATTTCAAAACAGTTCTTTGAGAGAGGGTGATGTAATTTTAAGATGGATCTACAAGAGGAATTGAGGTGACTTTAATATAGATCTTGAAGAGATGATGGAAATTAATATAGAGTAAGATTATACTGAAAGTTTAAAAAGAATGAAAGGTAACTCTCACATTAAAATCCAATGAAGGACTAATCAAACAGCATGATGACTCAGTAAAACTGAAATACCATATCAGCATGGCTGGAGCCTGTTAGCAGATGATGACCATGGAATATGGTGAAAGGGAGTTATGTATCTTGCTATGTACCTATGTTATCTCACCAGTCTAGGGATTTTCATTGATTGATTAAAAAAACTAATGTTGTAGTTAGCAAAACACAAAGTGGTGGATCAGAAGCTGATGTAGGTTTTGACTGTAAGTGTGATACTGTCAGCCAATGGAAATCATTATGATAGAAATGGTGAATTGCATTAACTTTGTTTATGTTGTTGGCATATCACTGAAAATAAGTGTTTCTCCTGCTAGAGTTAACTAAAGTTGTAACAAATAAAATATGGTATGAAGATGATGAACCAGAACCTGAAAACCTTCAATGTGAAATATAGTTTTTGAAGAAGGTGTATCATTCCAGACATGAAAACAATGCTATATCGTGACATATACTTGCTCCAAGAAATGTCAACAGCTGCTAAAAGGTTTCTATTTTATTACAAATGCAAGATTTTTTTTTCTGCTATAGGAAATGATACCACAAATTGAGAATTCTAGTTGTTCTATAACTTGTAGTTGTGAACAGTAGAGTTAAGCAAGCACAGAACAAAGAATATTTTCATTATCTTCTATCTTTTACTTGTTTCAGTCATTAGACCGCAGCCATGCTGGGGCACCGCCTTGGAGAAGTTTCAAATATTTTTTCCTAGTCAAATCATCATCATCATTATCATCATCGTTTAACATCCGCTTTCCATGCTTCAGTTCTTTTCATGCAGAATGTGATAGTCAAAAGCTTCACTCACATTAGAGAAACAATTAACAGGATACGTTGATAAGATGTAGCAATAAGTGCAGCATTATCAGCAAACTAGAAGCCACAGAGCAAGGATGGCATCTGCATGGAACTGAAATTACCACAGACATGTTGCAACAAGAAACTAGGGCCAAGACACAACCTTCCTTCGTGTTGTTTGAAATGTTACATGACTCTGACCATGTCTCACACACACACAGAAGAAACGGCATAACTTTAAGACACAGGTGTGGCTATGTGGTCAGAAGTTTACTTCCTAACCACATGGTTCCAGGTTTGGTTCCCTTGGGTGGAACTTTGAGCAAGTGTCTTCTACTATAGTCCCAGGCCAACTAAATCATTTGGAGTGGATTTAGTAGACAAAAACTAAAGGAGACTTGTCGCATGTGTTATGTGTGTGTGTTTGGATGGGTGGATATGCTTCTTTATTAGGCACACAGGGCCAAACAGAAAGGGGACAAAATACAATGTAGGGCTTTTCTTTTCAAGAAAAGAAAAAAAGAAAAGAAAAAGAAAATTTTGATCAAAAGGGATCGTGAGAAAAAAATGGGGGGGGGGGGTGCAATAGAAAGAGAGAGAGAGAGAAGATAGAAAGACACACCCAAAGACAAAAAATGGCTATGTGGTTAAGAAGTCCCACTTCTCAACCACTTGATTTCAGTTTCAGTCCCATCATGCAACACCTTGAGCAAGTATTTTGTACCACAGCTAAGCTGGCCCAATCCCAGTGAGTGTATTTGGTAGATGGAAGAAATAGGCCCAATGTGTGTGTGCATGCATACATGAGTGGGTGGGTGAGTGGCTTGTTTTGATATTGTGAGCCAACCACAGACAAGTCATACACATGTGGTATGGTTTGTTAGCTATCTTGCATGAAAACATGTTCCTATTTGAAGGATTAGGGGAAATATTTACCTTAATTAGAAACAGGTGATAGTTGGCAACTGGAAGGGTATCAGGCCATAGAATATCTGCTTCAACAACATTCATCTGACCCATGCAAGCAAAATGAGGAGGACATAAAAACGATGATCATAATATGTGCATCCATACACATATGTATTTACACCCATGTGCATCCATACACATATATATATATACTTATGTGCATCCATATACATATATATACTTATGTGCATCCATACACATATGTATTTACACTTATGTGCATCCATACACACACACACATATATATATATATGTATGTATATATATATATATATATATATATATATATATATACACTTATGTGCATCCATATACATATATATATACACCCATGTCCATCCATACACGTATATATATAGACTTATGTGCATCCATACTTATATTGTGTGTGTTTACAGGTTAAATAAGTACATACATATACACATATATACATGTATCTATAGTTACATATATATATACATGTATCATTTTATTACAGATGTTGCATTGTGTCCTTCAAGTCAAGACTCACAACTCTACTTAACAAAAGCTTCACGGTAAATTAGGAAATCATTAAAGTTACCAGAAATACTCACCACATCTTTTGTAGAATCTCCTCGTTTATATTTTTTAAACTCTTTTTTATCAACAGGAACACGTCCTTCATATGGATCCTGAAAGGAAGAATAAATAATCTTATTAATAGTTCCATCAGTTATTGTCCAATAGTAGCAGGGGTATGGAGTCAGGGTTGATATAAATGTAGGAGACACGTAAAATACACCATTTCGAGCGTGGCCGTCGCCAGTACCCGCCTGACTGGCCCTTGTGCTGGTGGCGCGTAGAAGCACCCACTACACTCTCGGAGTGGTTGGTGTTAGGAAGGGCATCCAGCTGTAGAAACTCTGCCAAATCAGATTGGAGCCTGGTGTCGCCTTCTGGTCCACCAGTCCTCAGTCAAATTGTCCAACCCATGCTAGCATGGAAAGCGGACATTAAACGACGATGATGATGATGATGTACCAACACTGACTCTAATTATATGTATGCAAATTATAACATAATGCATTAAAAATTCCAAATTCACAGATACTAATTGGACTGTTTTCTGTACTAAAAGTAATTAAATCAGATCTAAAGACTTCTATGAAGGAGGACTTGCAAAAGGTAAAATTGTTGGTAAATTTTAGATTTGGATTTCTGACTGAAGCCTTATTCTACAGACATATTTCTTTAATAAATTTGAAAGAAATAAATTTTTCAATATTTTACAAGAAAATTTTTGTTATATTCACTTAAATTTTATATTCAAAAGGGATGTGTTATGTCCCTAATAGGGGTTAATTCTTTTAAGTGGCTATTTAACATGTTAACCACCACATATACCACCAGTGATTCATCACAAGCTTTACACAACTGCCTATGCACCACCAGTGGTACAGTTTCATAATTTGGGAAAATACTTTATTCTGTACCTTTGACATAGTTTCAAGGACATTTGAATAAGATGGGTGCTAAATATTAAAATTTAATTATGAAATATTGTAAAAATGCAAAAAAAGTTACATTAAACATAATTCTATAGACATGCATTATTTAAAAGGGTTTAATAAATAGACTTATTATATACATCATCATCATTTAACGTTCAATCTCCATGCTGGCATGGGTTGGACAGATTGACCAGGGCTGGCAAGCTGGTAGGCTGCACCAAACACCAGTCTGATTTGGCATGGTTTCTATGGCGGGATGTCCTTCCAAATGCCAACCACTCCGAGAGTGTAATGTGTGCTTTTATGTGCTGCTGGCATAGGAAACATTTGCGTGACACCAGTATCTGCCACAACTACAATTTTACTTGGCTTGATGAGTCTTCTTCTCAAGCACGACATAATATCAAAGGTCTCAGTCATTGCTTCCATGAGGCCCAACACTCAAAAGGAGCTTAACTACTTTGCCTCTGTGAGGCCAAACACTTGAAAGGTGCTTTTTACATGCCATTTACCTGATGCCAGCATCAGCCACAACTACGATTTCACTTGGCTTGACAGGTCTTCTCAAGCACAGCAGATTGCCAAATGGTTAATATAAATATGATAATATAAGCAAAAACTAACAGCTGAAAACCAAAAAAAACAAGCTGGATGTGCAAAGGACACTGTATTAGATTTAAGAATACAGAATGAAAGGAATTATGTTTCACACATTTTTGTGAAACTGTTTGGTGTAAATTTTAAATAAGTGCTCTGTCTCTAAGCTTTATATAGCTTCAAATAAAGGTTACTTTCTTGTGTTATGCCAACTCATAAGGACCAGTTTCCTGGTTTCCATGGCCTATAAATTCCCCACCTGGGCAGGACACCAGTCCATCAGAGGATTACTCATTTTTGCCAGCCGAATGGACTGGAGCAATGTGAAATGAAGTGTTTTGCTCAAGAACATAATACATCACCCAGTCCAGGAATTGAAACCACAATCTTATGATCATGAGTCCAACACCCTAAAGCCACATCCTTTCACTATATAACTTTAGGTCACACCAAGTCTAAATGTGACATTGGAGAGACAGTTTGTTGTGGCCGCAAGGTCTGACATAACTTTCCCAGTCACAACATATACAATCATCCTAAAATCAATATCTCTCATGCTCAGTCTAGAAACCTGAGAAACACACACACAAAATTATCAGCCGGACCAATAACATTATTAAATCCAAATGCTATACTGTGTTGGAATGTACATCACTAATGATAAGTAGAAACATGAAGTGTCATATTTTAAAATAACCATCAATGTATCATACTTAATGTAAATACATTGGTGAAAGGCAATTTATTGTAGTATTTGTCCCAGAGATATTATCCCTTATGGACATGCTGTTTTTAAACACAATACATCCCTAAGAGAAGTTATCTCTGGACAAATACTGCAGTAAATTGCTTTTCAATGATGTATTTATATTAAATATGATACATTGATGGCTATCTTAACTGAATACTGCTTCTATTGCATAAATGGATCGTCATATTTTAAATAAATAGGGTGGTTCTTTTTGTCTAAAATATATGCTTTTGATGTCTAATATATTTTACATAAAGAATCACAACATATTTCCCATATAATTAACATCACACAATGATACTGCATATAAATAAACATACTTTTTTCTTCCCAAACACTCTATTCCTGAAATGTTGTACAGATGTGTTTGGTTGAATTTCAAAAATTTGTACATTACTAGAATCCACAGAAGGTAATTTTTCATAATTTATTTCGTTAGAACCTTTCTTTGGTGACTTTTCTTCCGTGGGCTCCATTTTGCTGAAGATAAAAAAAGAAAATATATAATTAAAACTATGCACAAATCTGTCTATTTGTCTCTATCTATCTATCTATATTCCATTTCACAAACTTGAAGAAATAGATAGATTCGAATATGAGAGCTCTATTGAAATTTAAAAGAAAGTAATTTTTTAAATTTTTGTTAAAAAAATCAAAACAAAATGGAATATTTCCGTAAAATTAAATACAGAATGAGGAATATATAATGTGTAAACATTTTTATGCGGTTCTACTGTAAATATACCCTACATTGGTACTGGAACTCTCAACTTATTGATTATTTGATTACATTACAAGGTGGTTGAGTATAACTCACACACTGAATACTTAACGTAATCGACAGGTGTTATACGTTGGTAAATACTTTGGTTTACAGAAAATTCATACGAAAGTTTCCCTATGTCAAAGCTATCAAAAGAAACAAAACACTACTGGTTATCATTTTATTACCCACACTGTTATAGATATGCCAAAGTTAATGATACATACAATTAATATAGTAATTTCTAACTTTACTGGAAAATATTCGTGAATTTTTGTTTTTTCTGTGAAAACTTAAATAGGATCGAATATCAAACTTCTGGGCGGAATCCAAATCGTTAAGTTAAATTATTAATATTACCATATTTGATGGCATAAAGACGTAATAAAAAAAAGTTTCCCCGGGTCCATAAGCTTTAATGTATTAAATGTTTTTTTTCCTGAATACATGCGGCTGAAATCGGAGTACGTCTAAATATACCGATGCGTCTTTTATGTCATCATTGTACATTGTTCTTCTAATTCTATTCGCATCTAGGATATCGTATAAAACTATTCAGTATGCAATTAAAAAATGAATATCTGTTTATATCAGTATTTCCTGACCAGAACAGATATTTTAAGCGACACATTAACATTAGTTACGAATTATTTTATTATAACTTCTTAAGCTATTTAACCGCTATAGTTCAGATAATACGAAATGATACAACAATACACTGTCCAAATTTTTTAAAATTATTTTTGTATTACGGAATTAACTTGTCGATTACATGATCGGTAAAAAACTGAATTGCCGTTGACACTGAACGAAACATTAGATTCGTGACAGGAAAACGATTAGTTAGAATTGAAAGGTCTTTCATATAAATTAATGATCAGTAATAGTGTTTAGAAGCAAGAATTCAAAATATGATGCATATTATAAAATCTGGACTGACTTCTGAAAGATATGAAAATTTAAACAAGAAGATAGTTACCTACACGTGTTTTCCACACGACACACACGGTGTAATATATTTCCGGTACACGTTTAAGGGGAGGTTACTCCAACCTCTTTTAAACACTTCCCACTGTTCAGACGTCTCAGTTTGCCGACCAAGTTCCATTCACAAGGTATTGATCAACTCAAAGTTATGGTAAATGCTTACTGAAGGTGATGTGTGTTGGATCGAAACTGAAACCACGGGGTTGCTAATGGAGCTTCGTAACAACCTCGTAGCCATGTCTGCTAAGGACATGTTATGTTTTAGTGAAGCCCTACTGAAATTGTTTCTACATTGCTTTCGCTAGGTTACCATGAAACCAGGAACATTTCTTTGAGGAATGGAAGATGAGTGTAATGGTACTGGAACATTTTAAAGATTATTAACGGCAGAAGTTAATAAAAAAAAAAGTTCACCGAAATGAAAGCGGAATCTTCAAACTAGCTTCAGTCTGGACTTGAAAATTAGACTTTGGTCACCGGAAGCAAATATTATGTCGCTCACCTATTCATAGCTAACAATAAAATCTTGAGTCAATGTAAGCTAATGTTCTACGTTGGAAAATTTGGCAGATAACGTATTCAAATTGATAAACTTTGCCGTGAATTCTAATTATTGGCGAGTATGCATAACGTTAGGATTCACTTCCCAAGATAGACGAGCGAATTCATTTTTTTTTTTTGTTGGAAGCCAAACAATAATTTTTATTACATATATTACACGTATGTATATGAATAATACAAAGCCACATTAAGATACAAACCTTAAACAATAGTCATGATTCTTCTATTATATAAGAAAGACAAGGAAAAGGGGGAGAGGAAAGAAAGAGAAAAACAATGCCGCACCAAGTGCTTCAATTTGTCGCACACCATAAGGTTCAACGGAACCTACTGAAGCATGCCAGCACGCTTGCAGCATTACTATTGTCTTACCGTCTAAATGCTGGTCGTTTTGCTCGTCACACCGAGCTAAATCTAATCATTAAGCGGGCCTTGGGTCTGATTAATATCCCCTCAGTTTTGGAGCCGGTGGGATTATCCAGAAGTGATAGAAAGTGACCAGATGTCTCTCTCTGCCTAGGTAAGAGGTCACTGCCTCGTCTGGAACGCCACAGTCTGTGACTCCTTTGCTCCTTCCCACATCCTGGGTGCTGCGGTAAATAGGAGGGTCACTGCTTCCGTAGCCGAACGAAACAAAACCTTGAAGTATCGGTACTTGGCAGTGAACTGTCTCTTCCAGCCTGTGACGTTTGGAGGGGCTGGACGAGGTTCTTGTCATCGTTGGCTGTTCGCCAGGTATCAGGTGATACCCGTGAGGGTGCTTGGTTTTCCTAATACCTTAGCTTCGCTATCGCCCGATTTAATGCTACGATCGTGCTGGCTTGCTTCTGTAGGTTCAGTTGAAGCACTTGGTGCTGCATTGATGTTTTGTGTGTGTATTTAGTATGATATACAGGTGATGATTTTAATTCAATACAGTTTCAATTGCATACACTGAATATTTATACAGCCTGGCAAACTTCCGCATAGCCAGTGAAAGTTTCATTAACTGTTTCTTATATATCGAAGCACGAATTTTGTTTAAGTGATGATTGGGAGTACGACATTGTCAAACCTCAAAAAAGTAAAATGCATCTGTCGTTTTCGTGAATCAATGCAGCGGCAATGTTCGTCTCAGTCCGACTGTGTTTTTAGCACCACAAGTTGAGGAAAAGGTTTCACCTCAGACATTTTCACATCATCTTGCCTTCTAACGGTGTGTATGCATTTAATATGATACATAGACGACATTTTAAATATAATGCCGTTTCAATTGCGTACATTGAATTTTACACTCAGTTTTATTTTCATGCTATTGTTTTTAATTATCGTTTTACGGTTTAATCGAAGGCAGTGGCTATAACTTTCGCTGCTTCTCCGATCTATACAAGTTATGTTCAACTTCAAAAAAATACACTGGCAAGAAGGCAATGTCGTTTCGAAACTGTTGGTCTTTACTTGTCAGCTCCCGTATTTAGCCACAGCCAGCTTTATGTGAATTTAAGTCGTACACGAGGGAAGGAAACCTTTAGAATTCTTTTGAAGGAAACAAGCAAACAAGGGATGTTGGTTGCGGATAGATTTTTCGCAAAAAATTTGTTCATAAAAGAATTATTAAACTAAAAACTTGGTTTTGTACTTTATTTTATATATAAAATACTCCAACTAGTTGTCATTTTTGACGGCACGGGGCCAGCTAGTAATGATATAACCTGCATAAGAGAGCGAGTGTTGTTGGAAATGTGAAGGTGCAACGAAGGTCAATATCGTTTGCATAGGACTATGTATTGTAATGGAAGAAAGAAATGCTCTCAATTTTCTACTATAATTCCATTCGCGTTTAGAATGTTGAGTGGTACTTTATTTTATCAACTAGGGAAGGATGGAAGACAAAACTGGCTTCAATAGGATTTGAATTCAGAATGTAAAGGGTCGCAACAAAACAGTGCCCTGCTTTTTAGCAGACGCTTTAATGATTTGGTTTAGTTGGTCGTTAATATGCCCAGAAGAGTGTAAGAGTTCTTACTGAACATTTGGAGTTTCAATGTGTGTGAGAGAGAGAGAGAGAGAGACAGACAGACAGACAGAGGAGATTAAAAGAGAAAAAGATTTAAATCTTCATTATACTTGAAAAAAATTGGGGTGGTCACGACTAGATTGACTTCGATCCTAAATTTGCTTGATAATGGGGCTGATTTAGGGATAAACAACAACTCTGAATCATGTGCAGCAAATAATAACAAAATAAACAGAAGCCTAAGTGATGCTTTGATTTGTTAGAAATAGTAACCAAATCTCTCAAATTACAACCAAAAATCTTAGTAAAAAGAATAACAAATCATGCGGTCACGAGGGAACTGTGACGGGAAAAATGGGATGGTCACAGTTGAAATGTCTTTGATCACAGGTTTTTCGGAACTTTAGCTTATCAATGCCCGCTGATTCTGGGATGAAAACACATAATTCTATTAATGGCCGAGGTACCTAGCAAAACATCTCACTTTTGTAAATACTATGAACACACTAAATGAATACGTGTTCAGTTATCTTGCAAAGCTGAGTTCATCTTTCCGCAACACTAACGCAGCCAGTACGAAGTCTTCAACAGTGTTCGTTGAACTGGACAGGGTGGAATTAGCCATAATTTTTTTTTTTTTCATCTAGTTAAATTTTATGTGAATTACTCGATGTAAATTCGGGTAAATTTTCAGATTAACACGCGCACGATTTTCACTAGGGTGTTAGGATTAGGGAATTGCGTCCCTAACCCTAATACCCTAACACTGTAGTGAAAATCGTGTGGGTGTTAATCTGAAAATTTACCTAAATTCGAATCAGTTTGAATACAATCCTATTTGTCATCATTCCGATTCTAGCAAAAATTATGGTCGTGACAGCTAATAAATGCCGTGTACAGTTATTATTAGAGTCATCTCCCTTGATACTTTTTTTTATTTTATTTTTCTCAATTAATAATTTCAAGAAAGACAACTTTAGGAAATTGCTTTAAATATTTTGGCGCGACATCTCTTATCATTTCGGTCGCTACGGTAATAACAGCTGAGGGAGATTCTATCCTCTTTTACTCTGTTCGTATTTCTCCATAATCTCCACGAATTTCGTTACTCCGTAGGCAATATTATTTAATATCTTTCGTAAAAAGTTGGTAAGTTCTATTTTTCGGTCATCTTGAATTCAAAATTTACTATTCTTAGTACTTAACATTCTTGTCCATACTCCGATTTGTTAAATACCATAATATATGTTTTCTTTGTTTAATGTTAATTTTTTTTGACGATATCATTTTATCTTTATTGTTTTCCTTGTAATTGGTATAATGAAAAAGGAATTATGTTTGTAACTCAAATATTAATACATAAATGTAAATCGACATTTTTTTCTGTTGACAAAATTATCACATTTATAATACGTGAAATAATAAATCTAGTCGTTTAAGTCACATGTTTTGTTGAACTGCCAGTCTAAAGTCTTTCTTTGTACAACTTTTTTAAGGACATCTATTTCTGAAGTAAACATATACAGTTTCTCGAGTACTAGACATAAAAACTATACTGTTATTGCTGTGGAGTCAAAGTAGAACAGAAAGAAAGAAAGAAAGAAAAAAAAAAAAATACGGTTGGTGGGTGGAGTTTTAAACTTTATTTTTGAACAGAATTTTACGCATAAAGACAGGCAGTATTAGTTTTATGGCATGTCTGAAGACCTATCACACTTTTATAAGTTGTAGTGTGATATTATAAGGTAAGTAGCAGAATCGTTACGTCAGACAGAATACGGTAAATTTTCAGATTAATACCCGCACGATTTTCACTACCGTGTTAGTGTTACGGTTAGGGTTTTAGGGTTAGGGAATTCCGTCCCTAACCCTAACCCTAAACACCCTAGTGAAAATTGTGCGGGTGTTGATCTGAAAATTTACCCAGAATACTTACTACTACTTAAATACAGAGGTCCCGACGCATCTACCGAACCCTAATCTATAACGAGTGTGCACTGTAAAAACTTTGCGTCGGGACCTCTATATTTAAGTAGTGCCTAATACTTTACGGTATTTGTTCAAGTATTTTATGTTTTTGGTTCAAATCCTGTCGAGGTCAACTTTGTTTTCCATCCTCCTCTGGCCAATTAGGATCTGTTCTCCCTCAAATTTCTGGCCTTGTACCTAATTTATTAAGAAACGAGATGGATTGGCGGACTTGTAAAGCGTCGAACAAAATGCTTTGCTGTATTTTTTCAGGCTCTTGATGTTTTAGGTTCAAATCCCGTCCTGGCCAACATTTCCTTTCATCCTCCTAGGGTTGATAAATGAAGTGCCAGTCAAGTTCTGTGGTTGAATATAACCGACGGTTCCCCTCTTTAGAAATTTCTAGCCTTATCTCTAAATTAGAAACAATTGCTTTATGTTTTCGACGCTTTCTTGCTAGTTCCTACTACACCAACTGGCGAACCCCTATTCCTGACGTGTGATCAGTATTGTGTAATCCTGTGTTAGAGTTTTGCTTTGCTGTGGTGATTGGTTCGTTATTTCTTGTGTTTGTGAGTCTTCTGTTTTGTAGAATATATATACTGTGAATTGTGTTATGTTGGGTAGTGAATATATTTTGTATGTGTCGTGTTATTGGCGTTATGCGATTTAGTGTCGCACAGTAATATTATTTTACTTGTACCAGGCATTTGACTACGGCCATGCTGGAGCACTGCCTTCAATGCATTTTTTTGAAAAAATTTTAACTGGGGTGGAGGGGTGAAATAAATTTTTTTTTGTATATTCGTAATCTCCGACATCTAAAATGTAGGAATACGAAAACAAATTTTTTTTTTAATGCATTTTACAAGGGGAGGTACGAAATTGCATTAGCCCCCTTTTTTTAGTTGAACAAATCGACCCCAGCGCTTATTCTATGTAAGCCTAGTATTTATTCCATCAGTCTGTTTTGCTGAACCACTAAGCTGGTTGTCAAGCGGTAATGGGGGACAAACACACACACTCACAAGACTTTGGTCAGCCTGAGGCTATAGTAAAAGGCACTTGCCCAAAGTGCCACGCAGTGGGACTGAACACAGAACTGTGTGGTTGAGAAGCAAGCTTCTTACCACACAGCCATTGTGTATAGTCTATGGTGATGTGTGTGTAGAATGGGAGTAGTCATCATCATCATTTAACGTCCGCTTTCCATGCTAGCATGGGTTGGACGATTTGACTGAAGATTGGTAAGCTAGAAGGCTGCACCAGGCTCCAATCTGATTTGGCAGAGTTTCTACAGCTGGATGCCCTTCCTAATGCCAACCATCCCAAGAGTGTAGTGGGTGCTTTTACGTGCCACTGGCACGAAGGCCAGTCAGGCGGTACTGGCAACGGCCACGCTCAAAATGGTGTATTTTACGGGCCACCTGCACAGGAGCCAGTCCAGCGGCACTGGCAATGATCTCACTCAAATGTCTTTTCACATTCCACTGGCACAAGTGCCAGTAAGGTGATGCTGGTAACGATCACGCTCAAATGGTGCTATTTACGCGTTGTTGGTATTACAGTTTTCTTCTGTTTATTTCTTGTCAGGAAGGAAAGCAATGTCCATGACCGGTTATAGGGCCTCTGAGGCTGGAAGGGAGGTGGGATGAAGATATCTTTGTAACAGAAACCTGTTCTGAATGCTTATAAGAGAGTGGACTCTGTGAAACGCTCTGCACAAGGTATTAGATGATAGTGTTAAAACTGGTCAGCTGGTTGTGTATGTAGTCAGTAGGTTACAGTGGAATTTGAACTCGGAACATAAAGAACTAGACTAAATACTGCAAGGCACCTAACCCAACATTCTTACAGTTCAGCCAATCCACTGCTCTTGATTAGTACTCTATTATCAACTCTGAAAGATGAAATACAAAGATGACCATGGTAGGAGTTGAACTTGGAATGCAGAGAACTAGATCAAATACCATAAAGAATTTTGTCCGGCAGTCTAATGACTCTGTTTTCCAGGTATCAAATATGTAAGGGTGAGTTCTGATCATGTAGAGCAGGGTTTTCACAACAGTTTTTTTTTTTATCAACTGACTCCTTTAATTACTATTTTGTTCTGATGGACCCCAATAGCTATTTCATGTTTAAAACTAGTTTTATAGATACTTCTTTCAAAATTTCTGTTTTGTTCATCAGACATTCACTTGTGTAGGTTGAACCATGTATAATGTGAGAGAAAGAAACCTAGAAATATAACTTTTTGGTTTTTCAGTGAATGACTCTGTGTTTTAAGGATTAAACTGCTTTAAGTCATAGTATGAGTGCATATATCTTTTCAGTTTTTATTTTTAATTTGTTTCTTGTTGATACAAACCAACCATTACTGACTTATTAGTGGAGGCATGTGGCCTAGTGGCTAGGATGTTGGACTCCTGGTTATAAGATTGTGGTTTCAATTCTTGGACTGGATGATGCTGTGTATTCTTGAGCAAAACACCTCATTTCACATTGTTGCAGTCCACACATCATCATCATCATCGTTTTACATCCGCTTTCCATGCTAGCATGGGTTGGGCGATTCGACTGAGGACTGGTGAACCAGATGGCTACACCAGGCTCCAATCTGATTTGGCAGAGTTTCTAAGGCTGGATGCCCTTCCTAACGCCAACCACTCTGAGAGTGTAGTGGGTGCTTTTACGTGCCACCAGCACGAAGGCCAGTCAGGCGGTACTGGCAACGGCCATGTTCAAAATGGTGTATTTTATGTGCCACCTGCACAGGAGCCAGTCCAGAGGCACTGGCAATGACCTCGCTGAGTAATCCTGTGATGGACCAGTATCCCATCCAAGTGGTAAATCTATATAAGCCACAGAAACTGGGAAACCGGCCCTTATGAGTTCATAAGGCTCAAGAAGGGGGCTTTATCCATATACTGACTTATTAATCCTGGTAACTATTTTATTAATTAACTATACAAAGGACAACATTGTCGTGAATATTTCTCTAAATATACTGACTATTGAAAGGAAAACAATTTAATTTTGGATTGTTATGTTACTCCTAAAAATATTAAGTGCTGTACTGTAAATCTTTCACTCATAGTTTACCAGTCTGAAGTAAGAAACTAAAAAATGTCCACTTCTACTGACAACAAGGATGAGTTACCTGCTGAGGAAATGCCAGGTATGTTCAGCTTTACTTGTTCATTTTTAGTTAATCTTCAGATTAAATCTGTAATATGATATATTGGATATTCTGTGTTTAAAGCTATGTAAAATGTTTTTGTTTTATGTGGTATCCATTTATTTCAGTGCTTATGAGTGTAGTTAGAGAGAAAAACTTTACCTAATAAAAGCTTTGGTGATGGGTTGTTGTGAACATTTGTGGAAAGAAAACTCCTTTGTTAATTAAAACATACTTATTAGTTGAAAATGGAGAAATATAGAATCTGACAATTTATCCCTCAGATTGTTCACAGCAGTTTTCTGTTGTTTTTTCTTCTATCTTCTAGTCTTGGATTTGCTGTTCGCATCCATTGGTAACTTGGACAAATATACATATAAAATCAGTGCTGCATAAGTTATTAAATGTAGAAGCTCCAAATTATTTGTAGCTTCTACATTGTATACGCCTGCACACACACACACCCCGGGTGTTTGGGCTAGATTTAAGTTTGCATAAAAGGAAAAGAAAACACAATATCTCATCCCAAAATAAAAGAATTTAAAAAAAAATAAGAAGATAACAACTAAATTATTGCTGGGAGATAACAGTTTACTAAAAGTATTTGCCCTCAACTTCCACCACAGCCTCATAGTGACTGCAGAATCTGGCACAGGAGTTCCTCACATGTCCCTGGGAAGATCTTTTGACACTTCTTTGATCTTGGCCACTAGCCTGGCCTTGGAGTTTCTGGCGAAGCAGTTGGTGTCTTTCTCAACCATGTCCTACACTTAGTAATCCATGGGATTACAATTGGGAAAATTAGGAGGCCTAAAATTGGGGCTGATGAAGTTGTAGAAATTCTCCAACAACCACTTCTGATTCTTTCCAGAGGTGTGGCAAGGAGCTAAATCCTGCTCCTACACATTTCCTTTTCTAGCAGCAACCCTCTCCAGCTAGGGATTGATCATAGTCTCCAGTAGCTTCACATAGCCATCTGAATTGAGCCTAAGCCCCTGTTCAAAGATGTGGGATGAATTCCAGTGTGTGGAAACAATCAGAATGCCTGCTGCATCTCTTCTGCTGGCCATGGCTTTGTAGTCTCCACTACAACTGTCCATCTCAAGTCTTACAGCATTTTCAGGGTTCACAGAATGGTGAGTAGCAGTCATCATGTTGGAATTTTGATAGCTGGGTGTGAATCATCATGACACAGGAAACTTTTCCAGCATCCAGATGATTTATATCTATACGTACCTGCATGGGAAGAAGTTTGCTTCCAAACTGCATGGTTCTGGGTTCAATCCCATTGCATGGCACCTTGGGCACGTGTCTTCTACTGTAACCTCAGGCCAACCAAAGCTTTGTGAGTGGATTTTGTAGATGGAAACTGAAAGAAGCCTGTTGTGTGTGTATATATATATATATATATATATATATATATATATATATATCATCATCATCATCATTGTTTAATGTCTGCTTTCCATGCTGGCATGGGTTGGACAGTTTAACTGAAAACTGGTAAGCCAAGAGGCTGCACCAGGCTCCAATCTGATCTGGCAAGGTTTCTACAGCTGAATGCCCTTCCTAATGCCAACCACTGCGAGAGTGTAGTGTAGTGGGTGCTTTTTATGTGCCACCGGCACGTGGGCCAGTCTGGTGGCACTGGCATTGACCATGTGTTTTTGTCCCTCACCAGTGCTGGTATGTTTGTGTTCCTGTAACTTAGAGATTTGGCAAAAGGGACCAATAGAATAAGTACCAGGCTTTAAAAAAAAATTATTAGGGTCAATTTATTTGACATAAAATTCGTCAAGGAAGTGCCCCAGCATGGCTACAGTTAAAAAAAAAACAGCTTGTACATACATGCTTAGATAGATGTATGGTTGACATTGATTGATGGAAGCTTACGGTGATATTCTAATGTTAATTGTTTTAACAATCAGGTAAATTCATAATTATGATTAAAATTCTGTTTTTTTTTTTTATATATATACAGAACATATACGAACAGAGATTGAAAAGTTGTATGGGTTTCTCCCGGAACTTAAAAAGTATTTTCAAGTTACCAAAAAGATCGGTGAAGGTATTTATAATTTTTCATGATAATTCTTAGCATTTGAAAGAACATGTGATAACAAAAAACAACAAAAAAACAAAGCAAAAAACAAACTTTGTTCCTGTTATACAAATTCTAATGAATTTCATTTAGCCATGTCTTTGAATCGTTGTACGGTGATAATTTTTAGCAAGTGGAGGTGTGATTACAGACTGGCTGTGTAATATGTTGATTAAAATAAAAAAGTGCTGATCTCTAACTGTGGAGGGAACCTGTGGAAGAGGTAGACCCAAGAAGACATGGGACAAGGTGGTGAAGCATGATCTTTGAACATTGGGCCTCACAGAGCCAATGACAAATGACCAAGACCCGTCAAGCCAAGTGGAACCATAGTCGTAGCCAATGCTGGTGTCACATAACAGGCACTCGTGTCAGTGGCACATAAAAAGGACCCATTACACTCTTGGAGTGGTTGGCGTTAGGAAGGACATACAGCCGTAGAAAGCATGCCAAATCAGATTGGAACCTGGTGCAACTCCCCATCTTACCAATTTCAGTCAAATCGTCTAACCCATGCCAGCATGGAAAGTAGATACTAAATGATGATGATGGTTATGATTATTATGAAGAAAACCAGTTTGGATGACCTGATTTATATTTATAAATGTCTCTTGTGGGGTAATACCAATAATTTCTGCCTAAACAAATCAATGATTCATTAGTAGCTGATTGAATAAAGCATTTCAATATTTTTTCTTGTCACCGGTGCCATATGTAATGCACCCATGCCAGTGCCATGAGTAAAGCACCTGTACTGGTGCCATGTGTTAAGCACCCATGCTGGCGCCACGTAAAAAACACCCAGTACCCTCTGTAAAATGGTTAGGGTAAAAACCATACCAAAACAAACAGTTGGAGCCTAATACAGTTCTCTGACTGGCAAGCTCCTGTTGAATTGTCCAACCCATGCCAGCATGGAAAATGGACATTAAATGATGATGATGTCTTCAACTGTAAACAGTTCTTGTTTAGCCATCGGACAGTTCTAATCAATGATGCCTGTGTATGAAGTGTGATTTTGTATGGTAGCAAGAAATGGGGCCTGAATATGGAAATAATTTGTTGTGGCAGATTTTCTATGGCTGGATGTCCTTCCTGTTCCCTATAGTTGGACATGTTTTCACACAAGATTGGAAACAAAGGACACTGCTTGCAAGACATTAACATCATTGTCGTCATTGTTTAATGTCTGCTTTCCATGCTGGCATGGGTTTGACGGTTTGACATGGAGCTGACTAGCAGAGAGATGTCTGGACTCCAACTGTCTGTTGTGACATGGTTTCTAAGGCTCAATGGCCCTCTTAATGTTAACCACTTAGCAGTGTGCTGGGTGCTTTTTACATGCCACTGGCATGGGTACAGTAATGCAGCATCGGCATGGGTGCTTTTTAAGTGACGCCGGCACCTGAAAGGACAAGCCTATATATGTGGAAGACAGCAATTTTACTTAGCTTGATCCATCTTACTAAGTACAGCAAATCGCCACATCTCTGGGCCCCTTGTCATTTCTTCAGCGAGGCCCAGTGTTCAAAGATTCTTTCCCACTACTTCGTCTCACAGCTTCCTGGGTCTACCCCTTCCACAGGTAACATTTGTTTATAACTATCATTTGATATCAAAACAAGGAGATACAAACACACACACACACACACACAAGATTTGTAGAAAATCTGCCTCGACAATTTCCATTTGACCCAAGTGATTATGGAAAAGTGGATGCTAAATGATGATGATGATCCATCTCTCATCTACTTGACATCACTTAATCCTGAAGATCTTAAGAGAAAAAAAGAAAGACGTTAAGAACATAAGGATAATCTATCATCTCACATGAGAAATTAATAAATGTTGCCTTAATTATTTATTGTTGATACATAAATAGGGATATCACTTCATTTTCTTTAAACCTAATTTAATATAATGAGTAAATAAATTTTCAATTACAGGTACTTTCAGTTCTGTTTTCCAAGCAAAATTACGCGAGTACCCCAAAGTGAGTAGGCTGTTTGCTCTGAAACACATCATTCCCACTAGCCATCCAATGAGAATTGAAACTGAACTAAAATGCCTTCAGGAACTAGGGTAATATGATATTTTATTTAAATTGAATATTTTCATGTTTTTAAGTAAAAGATGAGCTCCTCAATGAGACAAATTCACAACTTGGTTTCATTTTGTTTTTCAAGTAGCCTAAATGTCGTTTGATCTCAACAGCATTTTTTGTTCCTCAGTAAGAAGTAATTATTTTTGTTTCTACTGCCAACTTCAACCAGGCTCAATTGTCTCACTCTTATCACCTATATTGTATCTGGCTTTTTATGTATATTCTAGATTTATCTAGTTCTGTGGTTTGCACTAATGTTCTTGGGTAATAATGGTGCCTGAGATAGGTGGTACCAGTCTAAACATTACAATATTTTATTTTTCCCTTCTTGGTTCTAGCTTAAAAACTTCCTGGGGTTGATTATTTGCCTGTTATCTCTCTGGGGGTCAATAAAATATCTAATATATTCTCTCTGATTTACTTGAATAGTGTTCTAACAAAACATTTCTTTTACTTAAATAATGATTTAGTATAAAGATGAACTGGTTTAGTAGTCTTTGTAAGGTTACTTGCTCTGTTAGAAACAACTGTCAAATCTTCCTCTTGTACTTCCTCTACAGCAAAACATTTGTTTCTTTCTCTCTGTCTGACTATAACCTTTCATTATTTGATACAAGATCACCTCCTCCAGTGCCCTCTCCCCTCTTGAAAGTTTTTTTTTTTTGTCTTGCAAGTTCTTGGGGACCCTGTCAGTGCAGGTGCCACTTAAATGCACCCAGTCCATACTGTAAAGTGGTTGGTGTTCGGAAGGGCATCCAGCTGTAAAAACCTTGCCAAAACAGTTACAGAAGTCTGGTGCTGAAACCGTCCCACTCATGCTAGCATGGAAGGCAGACACTAAACGATGATGATGATCACTGTTGACCATTAAAAAATGGACCTATTAGATATTGTAGTTCTAGATCACTGGTTCTCAACCATTTTTTTCCTATGGATCTTTTTGATTCCTATTTTGTTCTACTGGACCCCCATTGACATTTGTTGGTTAAAAAAATTCCCATTATATATTTATAATTAAATGCTATGAATTGTATAACAAGTATAGTTGAAATATTTTGTGCGTTGTAGAAATATAACCGATTTATTGCACATAATTCTTAACAATAACATCTTATATGGACCCATAAGGGGGTCCAGATTGACTCATTTGACTAGTGGAAGAAACTTTCCCAAGGTGCTGCACAGTAGGGCTGAACACATGTGCTTGCAAAGTGAGCTTCTTAAGCAAATACTTATGACTGTGCCCAGAAAAGTATATCACTTTCCCCGTGGGGAATTGAAACGTGGTCTGCTGTATGACAGACGCGGATACTTACCACTATTCAACTGAAGATTTGATAAAATTACCTGGTCTCTTTATATCTAACTATGAAATCAATATTTTGTAGTTGAAAGGCAGTGAGCCGGCTGAATTGCTACTGTGCTGGAAAAAATATTTAGCAGTATTTCTTCCAACTTATGCTCTGAGTTCAAATGCTGCTGGGATCAGCTTTGCCTTTCATCCTTCCGGGGTCGATCGACTTAGTCCCTCCCCGAAAATTACTAGCCTTGTGCCAGAATTTGAATCTAATATTTCTTGGTTGAGAAATACTTGACAACACAAATGATGTAATTAAGAAATTTTCTTCCATGGACACGTAAAAAGCACTATCCGAATGTGATCAAATCAGGGCCGCCTGACTGGCTCCTGTGCCAGTGGCATGTAAAAAGCACCCACTACACTCTCGGAGTGGTTGGCATTAGGAAGAGCATCCAGCTGTAGAAACAGTGCCAGATCAGATTGGAGCCTGGTGCAGCCGCTGGCTTTCCAGACCTCAATCAAACCATCCGACCCATGCCAGCATGGAAAATGGACGTTAAACAATGATGGTGATGAGACAAAGAGAAAGTCTACAAAAAGATATCTAAGATTGTTTTTTTTTCTTTGTAGTTTTTCTCAATTGTTTTGTAATTCTTGGCATTTGTCCCATTCTCTATTTCAGTGGCAAAAACAATGTTATGGGTGTGGAGCTGTGTCTTCGAAATAAGGACCATATTGTGATTGGAATGCCATATTTCTACCATGACAAACTTCAGGTAACTACCACTGGTTGATGATTTTTTTTTTGCTGTTACTATAACTCTAATAGTTCTAAATACTGCCAAAAAACTTTTCCGTGTTGGCATGAGTTGGACAGAATTTGTTGAGGTGGGTTTTCTTTGGCTGGATCTTCCTGTTACCAATCCTCTACTGTTTCCAAGCAGGGTAATATTTCCCAATGGCCAGATATGTTTCAAGATAAGGTTACACACACACACACATCATACATATACGACAGGCTTCTTTCAGTTTTTGTCTACCAGATCCATCCTCAAGACTTTGGCTGACCTAGCACCATAGTGGAAGACACTTGCCCAAGTTGCTATGTGGTGGGACTGATCCTGAAACCCTGTGGTTGGGGAGCAAACATATCCACACAGCCACGCCAGGGCCTATTAGACTTAAAATCTGGGAGTTGATTGAAACTACAACATCACCCTCTCTCTATAAAAACTGTCAAGGTCTCTGTGTGTTAAATCATTATTTTTCTATTTTTTATGAAAATTGTGATTCGACAGAATTAGTAGAGCAGTCGATAAAATGCTTTGTGAAGGCACATAGCTTTGTGATTAGAGTATTTGGTTTAATTCCTGGTGGCATGGCACATTGTGTCCTTGGGCATGACACTTGATTTCACCTTACTCCTGTCCACTCAGCTGGCAAAATTGAGTTGTACCTGTAATTGAAAAGGGCCTGTTTTGCCATATTCTGTGTCATGCTGAATCTCTCTGAGAACTACATTAAGGGTATGCATATATATGCATACCCACAGATGTGGAGTACTCAGTCACTTGCATGTTAATTTCATGAGCAGGCTGTTCCATTGGTCAGATCAACTGGAAAACTCATCATTGTAATCGACAGACTACCTGTCAGATAAAATGCTTTGTGATATTGAGTTATGTATCTTTCCATCTTGAGACAACTGCGCTGGTATGGTCATGTATTGTGAATGAATGAGGACAGCTGTGTGAAAAATGTCACACCCTAGCAGTTGAGGGAACCTGTGGAAGAGGCAGACCCAGGAAGACTTGGGATGAGGTGATGAAGCACGACTTTTGAACATTAGGCCTTACCGAGGCAATGACTACTGACCGAGACCTTTGGAGATGTGCTGTGCTTGAGAAGACCCAGCAAGCCAAGTGAGACCATAAACCTGTGGCCTTTGCCAGTGGGTGTAACCAGCCCACTTATGAGTACCCCTCATTCATTGGACAATAAACTTTGTTTCGAAGACCTGTTGTGACAAGTGAAATCAAAATCAAAATTGCTGACGTGGCCGATGACAGTATCACCTGATTGGCACTCGTGCCAGTGGAACGTTAAAAGCACCATCCGAGTGTGATTTTTGCCAGGGTCGCTGATTGGCTCCCGTGCTGGTGGTACGTAAAAAACACCACTCAAGCATGTTCGTTGCCAGCGTTGCTTAACTGGCACATGTGCCGGTGGCATGTGAAAAAGCAACATTCGAGCGTGGTCATTGCCAGTGCCGCTGGACTGGCCCTCGTGCCAGTGGCATGTAAAAGCATCCACTACACTCTCAGAGTGGTTGATATTTGGAAGGGCATCCAGCTATAAATACTTTGCCAGATCAGATTGGAGCCTGGTGCAGCCTTCTGGCTTACCAGTCCTCTGTCAAACCGTCCAACCCACGCCAACATGGAAAGTGGATGTTAAGCGACAACGATGACGATGATGATGAGGAATTAAAATTCTATAGGTGTTTACTTTGCTTTTAATGTTCAGGTATCAATAAAATAAGCACCAGTTAAGTACTGGGTTGAATTAGGCTGGAACTTGTTAATTTTCCATTCCTCATTGTTTTATTTATTTACTTATTTGTTAACCATTTAATGGATTCCATAATTTAATGTTAATGTAATACTAATCTTTAATGGGTTTCCATATTATTTCCAGGATTGTTTGACATCTTTAACTCCTAAAGAAATCCAATGCTATATGAAAAATTTATTAATTGCTTTAAGTCATGTTCATGAATATGATATTATCCACCGTGATGTGAAACCCAGCAATTTCTTGTTTAACCGTAAAACACAACAGTGAGTAAATGTTTCCCTTTTCCTACAAGACCCATTAAGGGGGTGAGCTGGCAGAATTGTTAGCATGCCAGGCAAAATGCTTAGCAGCATTTGTCTCTATGTTCTGAGTTCAAATTCAACTGAGGTCAACTTTGCCTTTCATCCTTTCAGGGTTGGTGTAAAATGTACCAGTTGAACACTGGGGTCGATGTAAACGTCTTGGACCCTTTCCCAAAACTGCTAGCCTTGTGCCAAAATCTGAAACCATTATTATTATTATTATTAATAATTGATCATACTGGCACAAGTCCCATTATCTGCTTTAGCATGGTTTCTATAGCTGGATGTTCTCAATGTTGTTGGCATTCCGTCGCTTACAACGTCGAGGGTTCCAGTTGATCCGATCAACGGAACAGCCTGCTCGTGAAATTAACGTGCAAGTGGCTGAGCACTCCACAGACACGTGTACCCTTAACGTAGTTCTCGGAGATATTCAGCGTGACACAGTGTGACAAGGCTGACCCTTTGAATTACAGGCACAACAGAAACAGGATGTAAGAGTGAGAGAAAGCTGTGGTGAAAGAGTACAGCAGGGTTCGCCACCATCCCCTGCCAGAGCCTCGTGGAGCTTTAGGTGTTTTCACTCAATAAACACTCACAACGCCCGATCTGGGAATTGAAACCGCGATCCTATGACCGCGAGTCCGCTGCCCTAACCACTGGGCCATTGCGCCTCCACTGTTCTTAATACCAACCATTTTATAAGAGTGTATTGGGTGTTTTTTTTTTTTTGTGGCAAGTACTCAGGCTCTTACAAATACTTAGGGAATCCCCTTGAAGTAGTCAATAGCTTCTGTTACCTAGGTTACCTGATTAACAGTAGCAGAAAGCGGTCTGAAAGCATAGTCCGAACAAGAACATAATGGGAAAAGTTTAAGGAGTTTATTACTTCTGTTGGTAACAAGCATTGAAAAATGAGCATAAAATTAAGATGATAATTATGATGTGGACTGTATTTCATACTTTGCCTGTACTTCTGTTGTTGAAGATGTTATTTCTTATGTTTTAGGTTCTCGTTAGTGGATTTTGGTCTTGCTCACAAAGCACCTTTACCTTTGAAGGAAAATAAACTCAAATCTGATATACCCTCTCATCATTACTTTCCAGTCAGACGAAATTTGAAAAGTACATCAAAGGTAAATTTCCTTTTTATTTTCTATTTCCTATTTTCCATTTATTGTCTTGGTAGAGATAATTTCTTTTATTCTTACAGTTAGGCAGTGTCTATGACACTTTACAGGGCCTCCAGGAATGGTGAGAGAGAGAGAGAGAGAAGGTATCCTCAGACTGGAGATTGGCCAAAATTCTTGCAATAAAGTGCACTCCATTCTCACTGGCACTCTGTTGGTTGTCACAATGTGGGTTCCAGCTGATCCAATCAATGGAACAGCCTGTTCACGAAACTAATGCACAAGTGGCTGAGCACTCCACAGACACATGTAGCCTTAATATAGTTCTCGGGGAGATTTAGTGTGAGGCAGAGCATGACAAGGCCGACCCAGCTGAGTGGACTGGAGCAATGAGAAATAAAGTGTCTTGCTCAAGGACACAACGTGCTGCCAAATATCAAACTCATGACCTTATAATTGTAAGCTGAATACTCTAACCACGAAGCCATGTACCTTCACTGGACTCCATTAATGACATTGAAGGTGTGAGGTGGTCATGTTTAAATCGGGCGACAGTTTATGTCAGTTGCTCATGTAAGTCATGATGAGAATTGAACTTATAAAGTTCCAATCTGTTACCCTAGATTGGTACTTTTTCTGATGGAATCCTCCACCTCAAAATAGAGGAAAGGTAAAAATTGATCTTGGAGGATTAGACATCAGAACATAGAAATTTGGAACAAATACTACAAGGCATTCTATCTGATACTCCAAAGACTCTGTTATTTTTATTTTCTGCAGCTCTAAAAATTATTTTGTGTTGTGGGAAATAATTTGTTTGTAGAATACCTGCTAAATCCTGTGTTAACTCCTTAATTATATGTTCAGAGATCTCTAATTAAATGAAGTTCATACGTCTTCAAACAACAATATATATCAGTGGTATGTTTTAAAAAAGAGGAAACAAAGTCATGTGATGCATTTTGTCTAGTATGAGGCTTTTAACTAATAATTTTTAACAGCCACATAAAGCTTCAGATTTGACTTTATTTTACTGACCTCAGAAAAATCTAAGCTGAAAACTTTGTGAGACAAAACTGAATACTGGAGGATATTTAGACTGACTTTCTGTCTTTTCTGCTATGAAACTTTTTACTTTATTCATAATAGGATAGGCAGAAACAGTAGGGTATCAAAGTAAATATTGGGTTGTCTGGAAAGTTTGTGCCGATTTATAGTAGCTTACCTTTCGACTTATTTGCCATGAAAACACCTCAGTTCTGGGAAGAGGGTATTTTCAAGTTAAAGGAAAGATGGAAACGCATTGTGCAACAAAATGGTTCATATTTGGTTGATTAAAAATGTAATGGCAAGTATTTGTTGACCTTTTTATTTCCTTTAAAAATCGGCACAAACTTTCCGGACAACCCAATACTTAACTCCATTCATGATTCAAGTTCATATTGTAAATGTTACAGTATTATGATAGATTCAGTCAAATTCTCAATAAATTTGTGGCTTTGTGACAATATAAAAAAACATTTTATGTGCTACTTTTTTTTACCTTATTTAACAGCATGGTTTGAAAAGTATTCCAACAAGTGATAAATGTGGTCAAAGGACTGCCAAGAATTCCACTGTATTTTCTACCCAGTCTCCTCAACAGCGATTGCTCATAAAACAGGCTGCAGTTAAAGTCAATCACAATGTTGCATCATCAAATCAACACAGTGGCATCTCAGCTGCTCATACTTGTCGATGTTTTGGAAAACCCATGATCTGTCATATTTGTTCAGAGAGGTAAATAGAAAAGGGTAAAGCCTTCTTTTGTTTGGTCAGTTAGTCATTTTACTTACATTTTTTCCATGTTTGCATCGGATGGACAGAACCTTATTTCAAGATGGCATTTTACAACTTCAGTATTCTTCCTGCTATCAACTCTTACTTGTTTCTCGAGTAAGGAGTTCTTTTAGTTCTCTTAAGGTTTTTGAAAGCGCTGAGTGACTGGTTGTAGTGTCAACAGAGAATGTAAACATCACATCACCTTTTTGCTTATGTTGTGATAAGTGCAGACATGGAATGTCAACATTATCACACACACACACACACACACAAAAAAAACATACATACATACATGCACAGGTTTACACACATACATAATGGGCTTTTATACAGTTTTCATTTAACAGATCCACTCACAAGGCATTGGTTGGCCTCAAGTTATATGAATCATTTTCATTTAAGATCTGCCTTCCATGCTGGCATGGGTTGGACGGTTTGACAGGAACTGGCCAGGCAGAAGCCTGCACCAGACTTCTGTATTTGTTTTGGCATGGTTGTTACGGCTGGATGCCTTTCCTAACACCAACCACCCCACAAAGTAAACTAGTCTGGTGGTCACAAGAATTTGAAGTTTCTACTCATAAATTAGTGCAGAACATCAAAGTAGACTGAGGCATGTAGAATTAAAGTTCCCTATTACACTGAACCGCAAAAGAAACGCGATTTTTTTCAAATGTCATTTTTATATGGTAAATTCTGAAAATTTATTTCGATGATGTAAATATTCCAAGACATGCTGGTTTATGGCTGGTACCCAAATTGCAGGTCACCTTTCAGTTTTCCCTGAAATGAGACGCCAAAACGCATCTCTGCTGAATGCTGTGGGTGACAATCGCAAACAATTGTCATGGAAACCAAAATGCATGTGAATCTCGTGGAAGTTATGGGTATGAAAATCAACTTGAACCATGTTCCTAGCAATCGTAATTTGGATGCATCAGGTATGACCTGATTGTCAGCAGTGCAGAGAGAACAAGCTATCGGCTGATTGCAAGCAGAGCAGCATGCCCTGGTTGTTGCGAAAGCTTATAATTTCCATATCAGCACCATCTATTGCCTGCAACAGCGATACAACAGCACCGACAGCACTGCAGACATGCCTTCAGAGGGCACCCCTGGGTGACCATGCCGTGGTTGGCTCTCGGCCCGGATTTGAACCCAATCAAACACCTGTGGGATGAAATCCAGGGATTGTGGAACCAGGTGGTCCCAAAGCCGACAACTCATGTGGAACTGGAGGCAGCTTTCCTCAGGGTATGGGCACAGGTGCCAATGGCTTTTGTGAACCGCCTCATGCACTCCATATACTGACGGTGTATGGCCATTTTGAACACCCAGGGAGGGCATACACGGTATTGAACATATCACGCCCTACAATCTCGATGTGTTGGATCCACCCACTACTAGAACATATAACAACGACCCATAGAAACTGACTTTATCAGATTTATCAAAATTAAAACATAATGAAATTAAAACATATTTCACAGTCACACACGCCTCGCGTTTCTTTTGCGGTTCAGTGTATATACACACTTTGAAATGTTCTGGGTATAAACACCTGATATATATTTCTGGCAGCCCATTTTTATTTTGTACATACTTCTACTTTGTAATATAAATTCTTATTTGAAACGTATTATTTTACAGAGGAAATCAGATTGCACCCCGGGCTGGCACTCCTGGTTTTCGTTCTCCAGAAGTCTTGATGAAATATCCTTTCCAAACTACAAGTAAGTCCCAAGATTTTTACTTCCTAATTTTTATCAGCTCAAATTTTTAAGATTTTGCTTGATTTATTGGGTCTGATGGGAGTGGAGTTGTTGTTAGTGTCTCTTATTAATTGGTATGAGAAATTAAGCCTGTCAGGTCCATCTAGACATGCTACACATACACACACACACACACAAATTTGAAAAATCATTGCAATACAGTAGTATCCCTTTCCAGCCAAATAAAACACTGTAAAAGTAGAATTATAAATAAGAAATAGTGGTATGACAAGGCACCAATGTTTGCTGGAAATAACAGTCGATAATGACAAAATGCTATGTAAAGCTTCACTGAAATACATTTCAGTGAAGCTTCACTGAAATACATTTCAGTGAAGCTTTACATAGTGTCGTATTGCTATCGACTGCTATTTCCAGCAAACATTGGTGCTGTGTCATACCACTATTTCTTATATGTAGCTCGAAACGGCAAAGACTTTCCGTATTCCCGAGCGTCATACTAATACATCCTTTTGTTATTTACACCACCTGTCCTCGTCTGTTGTTGTTTTTTCGTATATTCTCCTATATATATATATGTATATGTATGTATGTATGTATGTATGTATATATATGGCCATCGTGCCGGTGGCACGTAAAAAGCACCCACTACACTCTCGGAGTGGTTGGCGTTAGGAAGGGCATCCAGCTGTAGAAACTCTGCCAGATCAGATTGGAGTCTGGTGCAGCCATCCGGTTCACCAGTCCTCAGTCAAATCGTCCAACCCATGCTAGCATGGAAAGCGGACATTAAATGATGATAATGATACACACACACACATAACATGGCAGGCTTGTTTCAGTTTCCATCTATCAAATCCTGTCCCAAGGGTTTGGTCAGCTTGTGGCTATAGTATAAGTCACCTTCCCAGGGTACCATGCAGTGGAACTGAGCCCAAAACAATATGCTTAAAGTAAGAAGCAACAGAACAGTTCCCCTGCAATGCAAAACTGATGTAGTATTCAAACACAATTCTACATCCCCACAAGGACAATTATTAGCTGAGAAATAGATAAATTAAAAATGAAGCAAATGAGAATATGTGACAAAATCATGAAATTGAGATAAGTTGTTGTCAACATGACAGCTATGCACTTATATTATAACTAACAGATGTGACAGA
The DNA here is from genome assembly GCF_046866305.1 of Octopus bimaculoides. Taxonomy (NCBI): domain Eukaryota; kingdom Metazoa; phylum Mollusca; class Cephalopoda; order Octopoda; family Octopodidae; genus Octopus; species Octopus bimaculoides. The sequence continues at coordinate 34,434,172 of NC_142928.1, forward strand.
ATAACGAAACTACAAGCAAGTCTCAGGATTTTTACTTCCTATTTTTCTCAGCTCAAGTTTTTAAGTTTTTGCTTAATCTATCGGATCTGATGGGAGTGGAGTTGTTGTTAGTATCTCTTATTAATTGGTGTGAGAAGTAAAGCCTGTAGTTTTGTCAGGCTCATCTAGACTAAGATAAGTTTAATGATGTTGAGTTTAATGTTGTTATTGTTTACATTTGAACATTTCCAGATTCGTGATTGGAAAGAAAACTGTCCAAGATGTTAAAAGTATCGATCTCACTAGTTTTAAAGCACTTGTGAAAGCCATAGATACAGTTCCTTCCTCCAGATCAACACAACAACAACAACAACAACAATAATAATAATAATAATAATAATAATTCTTTCTAATTTTGGCATAAAACCAGTAATTTTGAGGGAGTGGGTAGTCATTTACATGTACCCCAGTGTTCAACTGGTTCTTTATTTTATCAACCCTGAAAGAATGAAAGGCAAAGTTGCCCTTCATGGGATTTGAGCTCAGAACATAAAAAGCCAGAAAGAATGCTGCTAAGCAATTTTGCCTGGTGCGCTAATGATCCTGCCAGCTTGCTGTCATTGACCCTTTAGCATTTAGACCTGCCATATCTGGCCAAAATGTTCTATTTGTTTTATGTTCAAACTGGCCTAAATCCAGTCTCTTACATCTACCCTATAATGTCATAATAGAAGTAAACAGTCCCATAATTGAAATCTCAAAGCTACAAGATTATGCAGGATTAATTCAAAACAATCATCATCATCATCATCATCATTTAGCGTCCGCTTTCCATGCTAGCATGGGTTGGACGATTTGACTGAGGACTGGTGGACCATGAGGCGACGCCAGGCTCCAATCTGATTTGGCGGAGTTTCTACAGCTGGATGCCCTTCCTAACACTAACTACTCCAAGAGTGTAGTGGGTGCTTTTACGTGCCACCGGCACGAGGGCCAGTTAGGCAGGTACTGGCGATGGCCACGCTCTAAATAGTGTATTTTATGTGTCACCTGCACAGGAGCCAGTCCATCGGCACTGACAACGATAAGCAATGCTAAAGGGTTAAAAAAAAAATGCAAAAGATAAAAGAAACCCCACCAAAACTACACCCTGAGTATGATATTAGACTTTCAGCAGTAGTCCTAGTTACATTTATTGATATCTTTCATTGGTTTGAAGATTTGAACTGTATCTCTTCATGATACACTGTAGTAAAAGTTAAATGTCTTTGGCAGGACCCAGTGGATAAAATGTATTGTTGACCAATCTCCACTAATGACACTTAGCCATCTGATCTTTATAATTTAAATATTATTCTTACTATTTCAATAATAACTAAGATTTCTGATTGATATATATTTTTTTCCAATTATCAGGTGTGGACATTTGGTCTGCAGGTGTCATCTTCCTTTCATTGTTAAGTGGCCGCTATCCATTCTTTAAAGCTAATGATGATCTCACTGCTTTAGCTCAGATTATTACATTGATGGGAAGTGATGCAGTGAAAAAAACTGCTAAGAAAATTGGTAAGAAACTTTTGTCATTAAAAAAAAAAAAAGAATTACAAAGAAGTGCCGATGTCTTACTGTGGAGGGAACTTTTGGAAAAGGTAGACCCAGGAAAACATGGGACGAGGTGGTGAAGCTTGATCTTTGAATGTTGGGTCTCATGGAGGTGATGACAAGTGACTGAGACCTTTAGCAGTATGCTGTGCTTGAGAAGACTCAAGCCAAGTGAAATTGTAGTCGTGGTTGATACTGGTGTCACGTAACTGGCACCTGTGCCAGTGGTATGTAAAAAGCACCTATTACACTCTTGGAGTGGTTAGCATTAGGAAAGACATTCAGCTGTAAAAACCATGCCAAATCAGACTGGAACTTGGTGCAGCTCTCTGACTTACCAGTTCCAGGCAAACCATTTCAGCCATGCCAGCATGAAGAGTAAACATTAAATGATGATGACGATGACGAATCATGTTAAGGTGGTTAAATGATGATGATGACAAATCACGTTAATTAAGGTGATGAGCAGGCAGAATTGTTAGCTTGTTAGGAAAAATGCTTAGCAGCATTTTTTCTTACTCTTTACATTCTGAGTTCATATACCACTGAGATCAGAGTCAATAAAATAAAGTACTAACGAAGTACTGGGGTTTATGTAATCGACTTGACCCATGCAGCGGCCTGGTGCCCTGTTCAGGGGGATTGTTGGTGATCTTGGTCACTCATACACGATGGAAACCAAGTAACTGGCCTTATGAGTCCTTGGGCTTTACCAAAAATATAAAAAATAGAAATAAAAAAGAACCCAGTTAATTACACATAATCAATTAATGTCAAGAAATTCAATACCTTTATGAACAAGGAGCTGGGCTACTAATCAGATAGCCACACATTCAAACCTTATTGGTACAGATGTTATATTGGCTGTATGCAAGGTACATTATTATTATGGCTCGGGAATAATACCCAGCGACACCTACCTTATGTAAACTTAAGAGTAAAGTGGGTATTTACATATTTGATGCAGTATGCCAGGTAATTAAAAGCTATAATTTTAATGATGGAGAACACTTCTCTTCAAAATTACTAATTCTTGTCAAAAAGGGTAGAGGAATCAACCAGGAAATTTTACTTTCTTGGTTGTCTCTAATTAAATATGGAATGCACAGTAATAATAATAATAATAATAATAATAATGGTGGCCAGCTGGCAGAATCGTTAGCACGCCGGGCGAAATGCTTAGCGGCATTTTGTCTGCCGTTACATTCTGAGTTCAAATTCCACAGAGGTTGACTTTGCCTTTCATACTTTCGGGGTCGATTAAATAAGTACCAGTTACGCACTGAGGTCGATGTAATCGACTTTATCCCTTTGTCTGTCCTTGTTTGTCTCCTCTGTGTTTAGCCCCATTTGGGCAGTAAAGAAACAAATAATAATAATAATAATAATGGTTTCTAGTTTTAGTACTGGGGAGGGGCAAGTCAATTTCCTTGATCCCAGTACTTGATCCCAAAAGGATGAAAAGCAAAGTCAACCTTGACAGAATTTGAGCTCAGAACATAAAGACAGACAAAGCAGTATGCTGATGGTTCTGCCAGCTTTCCACCTTATTAATAAAGGTTTCAAATTTACACTGCCTCGTTAACAATAATATTGGTTTCAAATTTTGGAACAAAGCCAGCAATTTCTGGGTAGGGTTAAGTCGATTACATTAACCCCCAGTGCTTAACTGGTACCTATTTTATTGACCCTGAAAGGATGAATGACAAAGTCAACCTCTGTGGAATTTGAACTCAGAATGTTAAGATGGATGAAATGTCACTAAGCACTTTGCCCAGTTTACTAAAGGTTCTGCCAGTTTGCCACCTTATGTATGGCTGATATCAGCGTTACGTAATTGGCACTCGTGTTGGTGGCATGTAAAAATCACCCTTTGAACATTGGGTGATATGTCGTGCTTTAGAAGTACCGTCAAGCCAACTGAAATCATAGTCATGGCGACTTCAATCATTTGAATCAGTTATTTAGATTGCTTGATGTGATTGTTATTACAACAGTGTTTGCCTGCTCAGAAAAAAAAAAAAAAAATGGTAAGTGATTCAGAGCAATTGGAGAAAATGTGACCATCATATTGGTGGCACATAAAAAGTACCTTTCGAACTTTGGGCCTCACGGAGGCTGCGACTAGTGACCAAGACCATGGGTAATATGCCATGCTTCAGAAGACTTGTCAAGCCAAGTGAGATTGCAGTCATGGCTGATACTGGTGTTTCATAATTGGTACCCATGCTGGTGGCATGTAAAAAGTACCCACTATGTTCTTGGAGTGGTTGGCATTAGGAAAGGCATCCAGCTGAAGAAAACATGCCAAATCAAACTGGAACCTGGTGCAGGTTCCCAGCTTAACACTTTTCTGTCAAGTCATCCAACCCATGCCAGCATGGAAAACTGACATGAAATGATGATGATGGTTCATTTAGCAATAACCATGGTGTTCTATGGAAGATGTCTAATAAATTTTGTATTTTTTTTTGTCATTCAGGTAAAGAGTTGCTCTGTTTACCATATACACCATCTATAAATTTCAAAGACCTTTGCACCAAATTACGTTCATCTGACTTGAATGACAAGAACAAGAACAACAACACCAACTTACGCCGTGATATACCTTCAGAAAATTTCATTGATTTGGTTGGCAACAATGCATTCGATTTGTTGAGCAAAATGTTGGACTTGAACCCAGAAACTCGGATAAAGGCAGAAGATGCATTAAAGCATCCATATTTTGAAACACATTTTAAGGAAAATAATAAAGCACAAAAACCAATAAAAAATAATATAAACAAGCATTTATTTTCTAAATAAAAACCAATGACGAATGTCTAAAATGATATTTTATATAAGATTGTATTATTTCTTTTTGTGTTAATGTTACATGGTGGCGCTCAGATGTTTTGTTTTCATTACCTATTTTATATAAATTGAAATTTCTGATAATTTAACTCTTTTCCTGTCCTGTGTGTTTCATGTGATACGTGATAAATGTTTCTGTGCATTGTATATGATACACATTCCCAGTTTGTGTCAATCACCAGAGTAATTTGAGATTTATGAAAGGAAAGCTTTATATTACTCAGAACACGTGACACAAAGCTTTAAATAGAAGTCCGAAAACAAGCACAGAGGTTTTGGACAAACATGACAATGCTTTCGATAGGCAAAGCATAGAAATGTTCCCTTTCCTAAAAGGAATTGTTACCATTTGCAGCGATACAACAAAGAGTTATGTACCCTGATATCCAAATGTGGAGTTGGCTTTCTATGGTTGAACTTTTTGTTTAGAGTTATTTCCCTTGAAATTATTTGTTTTGAAATGTATTCAAAGAGTTACGTCCCCTGCAGCGCTTCTGTCCATCGACACGACGCAAAATGTAGGTGTTAATTCTTCCTTTCATATTTATACTATTTGCCTACAGTGGAGGCGCAATGGCCCAGTGATTAGGGCAGAGGACTCGCGGTCGTAGAGTTGCGGTTTTGATTCCCAGATCGGGTGTTGTGAGTGTTTATTGAACGAAAACACCTAAAGCTCCTCAAGGCACAGACAGGGGGTGGTGAACCCTGCTGTACTCTTTCACCACTCTTCTTGTTTCTTTTGTACTTGTATTTCAAAGGGCCAGTCTTGTCATACTCTGTGTCACGCTGAATCTTTCTGAGAACTACGTTAAGGGTACACGTGTCTGTGGAGTACTCAGCCACTTGCACGTTTATTTCATGAGCAGGCTGGTCCGTTGATCGGATCAACTGGAACCCTCGTCGTCGTAACCGACGGAGTGCCCCGATTTGCCTACAAAATATTTTCCTGTATTGTTATACAGTTATACAAAAAAAAATCAGCAAGCCCCCCCCCCCCCCCCCCCATAATTTCGGATATTCTTGACTTTCGGATATATTTGTGACTTTTATCGTTTTTACTGAATTCAGCTACTGGACTATGTCCTTGCTGGGGCACCGCCTTGAATGGTTTAGTCTAGCAAATCGAACCCAATACTTATTTTAAAAAAAATCAGTTAGTGTGTTGGGCTCTTTTTGCCGAACAGTTTAGTTACGAGGAGGTAAACGAACAAAAAACCGGTTATCAAGTGATGTGTTTTCGTTGGACAAACTCAAAGGCAATATTACACACACACACACACACACGCACGCACGCACGCACGCACGCACGCACGCACGCATGCATAGTATTGCAACAGCTTGGGTTTTAGGAAACCACAACTGTTTAATATCTTGCCAAGGAACCTAAGAGATCTGCAAGGTATAGATGTGGTAACGTTAAAAAAGTACCTGAACAAATTTCTATCTGAAATCCCAGATGAGCCCACATTTTATTCAAAGGAAAAGATCCAATTACACTGCCAGAACGTGTTGTTGAAAAATCACAGCAGTAATTGTTTTCACCTCAATAGATGTCAGTGATTGGTTGAAATTACCGAAATACAACTTTTAACATGAAATTATTTGGAATATAGAAACTTTTCTTAACAAGGCTAAGAGAAAAAGATGTTTTATATGACACATTCTACCAGTATCCCAAGTTTTAAAGTGTTTCGTTAGAAAACAAATGGTGTCCGCCAAATCAGAAAGATCCAAGAAAAATTGCATGTGATGTTTCGATGAGACGTACAAAGATTACGTTGTCCCAGGTAAAAGTTTGTTTTTCAGCATAGAGGCCAAAGCTGTTCGGTGTGTGCGGACAGTAGAGGTACAACATATAAACAAAATTGCAATTCGGACTTCAGTGGACGTGAGTATTCGATTTCAGAGATGTGTATGAGCGCAGTGGAATGCAACTGAGGCAGCAACAAAAACAGCAAATTATGGCTTCCTGAGTATCATCAGACACAAATGCAGGAATGGCAAAGGTGATTAATTTGTATCCAGTTCCAGAAACAAGCGAGCAGACATTCCGTTCCCTGACAGTAACACGCAATAGCATCGCTTCATTGTTGTGCGACGAGGAAGATATAATAGCTGCAGAGGAAAGTGTCCAAATTGTCAGGGGAAAAACCAAAGTAAAAAAAAAATGCAAAAATGTCAAAAGCAACAAAAGAACTCAACGATGAGGAACAACCACGTCAAAACAACAATGATGCCCCTCCTCAGAATAATGATGGAGACGGAGCCTTTGAAGATCAAAGCGATAACTAACAGATAAAATCATGCATCCATGGCGCCATGGATATTCCGTCAGTGACTTAAAAATGACGTAACCGCTGTTAATAGGTGTATTTGGGTGCACGAGACGAAAGTACGAGTAATGCCAAGCGGGTAGGGATGTGGGGTGCTCTAACTCGATCTAACCAGTAGCTTTCTTCACGGTGTGAGGACAAGAACGAAAGACATTTTCCTACTTATTTCCTTTTAATTATACCTTGTTTTAATTACGGCGTGGTTTATTATACTTTCTTATTTGTTCTGTGTAAATATCTCCGCTTTATAAATTTTTAATTCGTCCGTTTGTATATTGTTTAATGTTTTTTATGTCATTCCTTCGTATAACTTATATGCTCTACTTCCTACGTTTTCGTAAGGACATCGCCTATTCAACGTTTCTTTACATTTTTTTCTGTATCTTTACGAGCCCTTGTGCCAATTAAGGAAAAGATTCTTGCTGTTCTAGTAGTCACTTGTGGCCAGTCTATAAAAAAAAAAAAGAAAAAATTACAGTAGTCAGTTCTCCAAAATAAGTCTTTCGATTTTTATATTCGATATTCCTCGTAATAAACATCAATCAAGTACTCTTTGGTTTCATTGCTGATGTCATCTAACTCCTGCATAGCTCTGATCTAGTTGGCCTATGACTAGAGGTATTCCAACCAAGAACATCCCATCTTTTGTGTATATATATATATATATATATATATATATATATATATATATATATATATATATATAGTGAGGGTGATAAATTGAATATTAATTTAATTAACATCAATTTAGTGGTCATCCCTTCTTATACGCTTATATATATATATAATATATATATATATATATATAATATATATATATATATATATATATATATATATATATATATATATATATGAGTACATTATCTAATGTGTTCGTTCTTTTATTTTAAGACGGTAATTTGAAGGAAGTTTGGCTGCTATTTTTAACGGCTCAAACGACCACATTGATGTTCCCTTGTTAGGCTTTTTAAGGTCATGTCTACAAATGTTGTATAGAAATTATAGCCGGCATTGATTTTTTTTAACGACGTTTCGTATCCAAGATGTCAGCTGTAAACAAACAATGAGAGAACGCATTGCTTAAACAGCCACTGAATACAGCGGTGTAACCTTATTGGATTTTACATATTAACTGACGCCTCGGATACGAAACGTCGTAACAGAAATCAGTGTTGGCTACAATTTCTAACAGTAGAACACGGTATTGACTCATAAAAATGTTTAATACACCAGCTGATCTAGCAAGCGTGGCATAATTTCAATGAGGTGAGGGGCTCCGAAAGGGGTCTCAGGGAGTAGCATCCCTGCCTTCCTGAGCTAGTTTTCCACCACATTTCTTAAAAATCGTGGTAGAGGCCTTAGTATCGGAACCACTCATGTCTAGAAACTGAGGTTTGGGGTAAGCAAGGGCATGCTCCCCGTAGAAAATCCAGTTCCAAAAAAGCCTCATGGTAACAAAGGAGAATGGGCACCAGCCAACCAGTCCAAAGGTTGCGGTGGGCTACACCTGCCTACCTCGGTTGCTATGGCATTGAGGTAGATCCCGCCACCCTTGTTAACGGGGACAAAACTTGGATTTAAAACACTGGATGATGAGGGATGATGATGATGATTGGCGAGGAGGGGGTGCAATGATGCCGTCGAATAGTAGGCCCCCAAACGACGCGCATTCTCTCCTGATTACCCCAATAAACTTGCTAGCATCCGGAATGCGGAGCGTTTAACTGGTAACACGTGCAAAGAATGTATTACGGTTGCATAACGAAATACCGCGTACCTATAAGTCATTAATAATTCTTAGGATTTATGAGAGTCACCTTTCTTCATTCGACTTAGAGAAGATGAAATGTCGGAAGTGTTTCCTGTAGATAAAGTATCTGACAACTGGTTCATGACACCAGATTACAACTTTACAGCAGATTACTCCATATTTTGAGGCAGTAGCTTAACTAAGATCGGTGCCACCAGGAACGGTAACTCATAGAATTCTTATCAATGTTAGCATTATTTTTTTGTACGAATGTTACGAATTTCCATTTGTTATTGAGTATAATGGCAATAATCACGACATAAATAACTAGAAAAATTAAGTGCACCTTTAATTTGCAATATAATTATACATGCAACCTAAATATATTGACATTTACATAGTTCCACGTGGTTAAAATGAGAATTCGGTTAGGAAACAAATTCTAAGTACAAACGTTTTTGAACTACTTAAAAAAAAATATCAATTTTTCACCGCTCAACTTTATTGTTTTATAAGACGCATAGCTGTGTTGATTTCGGGTTCAGTTCCACTGCACAGCATCTTGCGCAAGTGTCTTCTACTATAATCCTGGAGCGACAAATGCTTTGAAAGTGAACACGGTAGAAGGGAAATTTTATGGAAGCCTACTCTGTGTGTGTGTGTGTGTGTGTGTGTATATATATATATATATATATATATATATATATATATATATATACATACATATACACATTGGCGCAGGAGTGGCTGTGTGGTAAGAAGCTTGCTTCCCAACCACATGGTCCCGGGCTCAGTACCGCTGCGTGGCACCTTGCGCAGGTGTCTTCAACTATAGCCTCGGGCCGACCAAAGCCTTGTGAGTGGATTTGGTAGACGGAAACTGAAAGAAGCCAGTCGTATATATATATATATGAGTGTGTATGTATGCGTTTGTTGTTTGTGTCAGTGTTTGTCCCCCCACCATCGCTTGACAACCGATGTAGGTGTGTTTACATCCCCGTCACTTAGCAGTTCGGCAAAGAGAAACCGATAGAATAAGTACTCGGTTTACAAAGAATAAGTCCTGAGGTCGATTTATGCTCCAGCATGGCCGTAGTCAGATGATTGAAGCAAGTAAAAGAGTATATACACACAAGGTCTCATCAATAAGTAATCGGACTGTTGCCATTGTAACGAAGCTAAAGCACGCAAAGTGAAGCCGCATGACAAAGATTGGTCTTGAATTCTGCTGTGCATGCGCACTAAGTTTTAATGTTCTACCTCACTTCCGCTGTTTGCAGTAGTGCTTCGAAGGAAGGTGTGTAGCGTGTGATTGTCGCATTCACCATGACAAAGAAAGCTGTCATGGCGATACCTGCTCAGAGGCCTATACAAAGTTGCAGAAAGTGTATGGAGAGGAGTGTATGAGCTGCACATAAGTGTACAAGTGGTTCAGACATTTCGAAGATGGCCGAAAAAATGTCGATATTGACGAACGTTCTGGGAGACTCGCAACCAGCAGAATTGAGAAAAACATCGCAGATGTGCGTGCAGCAGTGAGGGGAAATCTTTAAATCACCAAAGGATGTGCGGATTAGTTACGGTTCAGTTCAGTCTATTATCACTGAAGATTTGAGTGTGAGATGTGTATCTGCCAAGTTTGTGGCAAAACTGCTTTAAGCTGACAAAAAAAAAAAGAAAAGAAAAGAAAACACTTAGCTTTCAGTTGCACAATATATGATAGATTTAATCATATGATAGATTTAATCATACCTTATTGGTCAAGTGGACAGGATTCTGAGTTGCAACTGGATTTAGGCTCTTGGTATCGACCATGTGTAATGATACTCTTCATATTGGGACAACAGCTATATGATAATTTCACAGAACGCCTATTAAATATTTTCCTATATCTGTGAGTTGCTGGAAAATGTTTGTCTAGGAGAAACAAGAATCTTTTACCTATGTTAGTTTTCATATTAAGGGAAAAGGAGGGGCGAACTAAATAATTTTCTTTGACCTATTTTTAGGTTTCTTCTTCTTCTTCTGATTAATATTAGAGTGGTTATACATTACTTTATGTTTGATGTCACTAGATCTATAACTAATATCTTGATTATTATTAGAGGGATTATATATCAATTTACCTTTGAAGCTACTTTTGGCTAGGGCATTGTTATAATAGGGGGCAGCTTTCTCGAGAAAATTTCTTTAGAAGAGGAGAGGTTAGAAACTCTGTTACTAATATTAGCTATCAGGTTTTTAACTATTACAGGAGGGTGACAAGACTGCTGCTGTATATATGCGAGTTTCTCATCAGGCTTATGGAAAGTTTTATACGAGTAGGAGTTTAATCTAGGGAAACATCTAAATGATCAACTGTAGAGACATTAGTTGCTACTGTAATTTTAAGTCCTAATTAATTAAAAGTATAAATAAGTTGCTCTCTAAATATATCAAGGGTTTCATTGTTGCGTTTCTTCTATTATTAAATTTATTTTTTTAGTTCGTTTTGATATGTGGTTTGCGCCTGAAGAATATGTTTGAGTCTTCTCAACATATGACACTATTATAACGCTTTAATACATGTATTGTGCCCTTTAAATATATATATATATATAACTTAAAACTTAGATATGTTTCGACCAAAGATTGGTCCAGGCCATGTCTAACTTAATGGCACCACCTGATAGGATTATCTAAATCCTTTTTAAGTCGAGTTTTGTGATATTATGGCCCATTCAAGTACTGAGTTCTTGTTGTGTGAATTGTATTCAGGTTTGGGTGGCTTATCTGGTATTCCTTGAAGAAATTTGTCCAGACTCCGTTTAAAGGTGATGGGATCCTTTTCCTCTTTGATCAATTTTGGGACAATGTTAAACAGGGCAGGACCTGTTGAGGAAAAGAAATTGTGTCGCTGTGTACCTATATGTTGTGATCCTGAATTGGGCAAAAATCGCTAGACAACCAGACTTGTTTTGTTTACAGCCATCTAATTTAGCGGTCTGGCAAAAGAGATTGATGAAACAAGTATCAGATATTAAAAAATAAGTCCTGGCGTCGACTTGTTCGACTAAACCCTTCAAGGCTCCAGCATGGCCACAATCAAAAGACTGAAACAAATAAAAAATAAGATACATTAATGACATAGCAACAATTTATGGTCATCCAGCTCCTCTATTTGTGTCACTCAATGCAGCCCGCGTCACAATTGTGTTATTAGTGATTTAAGGCAAGGCAAATGTACTTTTGTAAATTTACTTGTAGTTGACCGTGTATATATTTAATACAAACATGTAGCCCAGAGAAATTATAATGAGAAAATATATGCAAATATAATTATTTGCAGAACGAGTCAATATAAATAATCTGCTGTAAACCAAGTTTTTTTTTTTTGTTTAACAGAAAAGAACACTCAAAACTAAACAAAACAAGATAAAAAGAACTTGCTATATTCGGCACCCGGGCAACATTGAGTATCTTTGTACACACGCATCACACACATACATGCATATATGCGCGCACACACGCACGCACGCACATATACACACACGCGCACACACGTACATACATATATGTATACATTTAAGTACATACATGCATACCTACCTATCTATCTACTTACCTGCCTGCCTACATACATATATACACATACAAATACACATACATGCATGCATGCATACACATACATACATACATACATACATACATACATACATACATACATAGAACCATGATTAAAAGTACACAAAAATGAAATTTTCAATTAAAAATTTTTTTGGTTAAATCACAAAAAAAAAAACAACCCAAAACAGAACATATCTTTGTTTATAACCAAAATTTAATAATCAATGTTTCAATGTTTCTGACGTGAATATCTTGTACTTTTCTAATAAATTCAATTGTTATCAGGAAACCATTTTCACAATAAAATATTGTACTATATGCTTCCCAGAACCAACACGATGAATTAAACATTTGTTTTGAAGAATTTTTGAATTTCAACTTTGACTTAATGATCACCCCTATGTATCCATTATGATTCAGACCCTGGGACGCCTCGTGCAAAAGGAATTTTTTTTTTTGCCTTGAAATGTTTTGTCTCGTTTGGTAAGATGAATAGTAACGTTGTTGTATGGAACAGTGCGGTTTGAGTTAGTTGTTCTATAACATACAAGAAAAAATGCTTTTGTAAAACCCCTCTCTCGCAAAATTGTACAGAATCGATAGCCCACCAAATCCATAACTGTTCTGAATATCTTTTTCACTGGTTTGATTCGGAGAAAGAAGTTATATCCGTGATCTTTACAGAGAGAATACCTGAAATAAACTCGACTGTTTTCACAAACGAGAATACTAAAAATGAACCCAGCCGCTCCCAAAAATTAAGTAAAAAAAAACAAAAACAGAAAAATAATCCAGAATCTTTCTCTGGTACTTGATCGATCCCAATGCTAGTCGTGGAATGTGAAAATGGTTTTAGAAAATTTAGTAACAGTAATAAATACTTTATCTCTTTCTAATACAAGCCAAAGTTAACAAATTCACCATTCGAATAGTTATAGCTTAAAGGGAGATAAGTGAGAAAGACTTGAAAGTTAACGTAAAATCGTAATCATGTAAAGTAAAGTAAATATAAAAAATAATCGGTACCGGATCAATCTCAAAATCTAACCAATTCGTGCCACTTACGAGGCCAAACATCCCTGAAAGTTTCATCCGAACCCATCCAGCCATTCTTGAGATATCTAGTCCACAGACAAACAAACAAACAAACTAACCGCCACTAAAAACAATACCGCCGCCTTCGCTATGGCGGAGGTGATAGAAAAAAGTATTTCTAGACCTCAAAAAGAAAAGAAAACACAAACAAAAACAAACAGAATGTTCTCCTGACGATATACATAAATATATATAAATATGCATGAACGCACACATACATACTACCATGCATTCGTACGGATACGCATACACGCGCGCGCGCACACACACACACACACACACACACACACAGACATAATAATGTTTGTTTTTATGATGGGTTATAATAAATTTTAGAATTTTAAGAAATTTTACATTAAACTGAATGATTGCTCAGTACTTTTTGTAGAATATAAATTTATTATATTTCATTAGAGTGGTGACAGTGACTTCGAAGTTTCGGTCTGCAGTGTGTGTGTGTGTGTGTGTGTGTGTGTGTGTGCGCGTGTGTGTGTGCGCTTATATATATATATATATACATATATGTATGTTTGTATGTTTGTATGTTTGTATTTATATATATATGTATATATGTGTATATATATATATGTATGTATATATATATGTGTGTGTGTGTGTGTGTGCTTGTATTTATGTGTGTGTGTCTTTGTATCTGTATTTGTCCACTCACCATCGCTTGTCAACCAATGTTGGTGCATTTAGCGGATCGGTAAAAGTGTTCGGTAAAATAAGTACTAGGCTTACAAAGAATAAGTCCTGAAGTTGATTTCTTCGATTAAGGCGGTGCTCCAGCATGGCCGCATTTAAATGTCTGAAACAAGTAAATGAATAAAAGAATAAACACACACATGTATGTGTGTATGCATACATATATATATATATGTATGTGTGTGTGTGCATATATACATGTGTGTTTGTGTGTGTGTGTGTGTGTGCGTGTGCATGTGTGTGTGTGTACAAGATAACGATAAAGATGTTTATTTAAATTTTCTAAAGTGTTGTTAGCGTAGATTTACCACCATTCTTGGTGTTATTTCGAAAGTTTACAATACATTTCACGTACATGCACTTCTGCTGACATGCAGCGTGAGAAATACACAAATCAATATATCTCCACAGACACACGAGTGACACACAAACTTAAATACATTAATATACCCAGACACACATGGATGTGCACACGCGCAAACGTCGATAAGCATACGTTCACACGTGTACGTACATGAATACACACCAATATAGATATAGCTGTATATGAATATCCATACATACAAACACAAACATACGTACGTACAGTTGTATATACACACACACACACACATGTGGATATCCATACACATATATACATTCGTATATGCACATGAAGAACCCATTGGCATGCAAATGTGCTTGTATTAATATATTCATATCCATAAATATACATGTTGACATGTATCTCTACACACACATACTAATCAAAGCTACATATACACATAGAGACACAAGCTAATATACATACGTACGCACATATGTACATATGCATAGATATATATATATATACCTACATAAGAATTCATACACATAATATACACATACTTTTACTCATGTAAAACTGAGCACATTGACATGCATGCGTGAATGCATGCGTAATTGCATATCATTAAGGCTACCTACCCGAATAGGCACAAGTTGGCATCAATACGCACAGACTTTAATATCTATTTATATATACACACCCTGAAATACACGTGAACGCAGACATTAATATATTTACTCTTATATATTTATATATATATATATATGTATATATATATATATGTATATATATATATATATATATATATATATATATATATATATATATATATATATATATATATATATATATATATATATATATATATATACATACATATATATATATATATATATATATATATATATATATATATATATATATATATATATATATATATATATATATATATATATATATATATATATATATATATATATAAGTTCACATACATACACGAGCTCATACACAAACATATGCATACATACATACATACATGCAGACATAGCTACATACATACATACATGCATACATACATACATATATATATATATATATATATATATATATATATATATATATATATATATATATATATATATATATATATATATATATATATATATATATATATATATATATATACATATATATATACACATACATATACATATTCACGCATGCGTATATACGTGTATATGTTGATATACGCTTGTAGTCACAATAAGTATAGCCAGGTACAAGCTGACATGCACACGTACACATACTTTAACATCCATCAATGCACACACGCTAGTATACATGAGTATATACACATGCATAAACGTTTATATATATTTATATGCACACACATCCACTCGTATGCACACGTACACACATATACAAATACATATATAGACACATACTTATACATGCATACACATATATGCACACATGCGTACAATCATTAATACCCACCCATATACATACACGTATGAATATACAAACACATGGACACAAATATGTATACATACGTGAATACATACACATACAAACAGATACGTATGCATACACGTATATACACACGTACACATGTACGCATACGCATGCGGATAAGCATGCGTATAAACATTAATTCACCCGCGGACGTCCTCAGCCCAACTCTACGCGCTTTTCTGCACCATGATTTCATCCTATTGTTTCGAATGAGTAAAGCGTTAGACAAAAGATGCTCAAAGGAAATATTTCTATTTGATGTTTAATTTCTCTCTCCATCCTAACCAGCCACAAACTCGGTTTTGGTCTTTACTTTCTGGGTATTGCCCCACTCTCTTCATTGCAATGTATGACACATTAGCAATTGAACGCATTTTTCTAAACCAGAGTGTTTGCGTTGTTTAGCCCCAAGTAAGCCCCGAACAAGCAGAATAATGATCAAAGGCGATCCCGCCTTCACCATCCAGTATTTATTTTTTATTTAAATATTTACCCCAGATAACACTATCTGTGTCTTTGTTTAAAGACTGTAGTGTATAATTCGAGGGAGGTTTGGCAGCTATTTTCAGTTGGTAGAGCGACTATACAGAGATTTCCTCATTGGCTGAATCCAAACTAAAGAATTCTATCTATCTATCTATCTATCTATCTATCTATCTATCTATCTATCTATCTGTCTATCTGTCTATCTATCTATCTATCTATCTATCTATCTATCTATCTATCTATCTATCTATCTATCTATCTATCTATCATCATGGACGGACGGTAGACACATCGGCTCCCATGTAAGTTGCATTTTTCACCTCTTAAAAGACCTATTTTGTTTTAAAATTTTGTATAAGTTGTGTATAACACAAAATACTTCGTGAACATATATTTTTCAAATCGGAAATAGCTCTATTTAGAGCCTTATTTCCAAAAATTCAAACATATCTTCCTCGTTCCTAGCCATATTCTTTAAAACGAATATGGCTAAGGTTTTCAACGAGGCCGACTTCCCGCTCCTAATGCCAGAGGCGAAAACACTTAATGCCGTTCCGCATGAACGCAGACAAGTGATGAAGAAGAGCAATGATTCTGAGTCAACTGCTGCTGCCTCAACCACCACCACTACCACCATCACGTGTACAAACTCTGCTGCTACAGCAGTCTTGCCTGCCACCGTCACCAGTGACAACAACAACAACAACGACAAAGACAACAACAACAACAGCAACAACAACGACAACGACACAAATGTCCTTGCTAACACGACCACTGTCCTCACCACTGCTACTACCAGTGACAATAACAACAGCAACAACAACAGGACACCGACCTTCAACACCAACACCACCACTACTTCGACAAACTCTGCCGCCACTACCACCACCTTTGAACCTGGCAGTACCAACACCACTGTCAATACCACCATCAACAACTACAAGACGAACAAGATAAACAACACCACAAACGCCACAAACAACATATCTGCCAGCATCACAAAAACAAATTTTGCCGATGCAACGAAAGAAAAAAGAACAATATTAACATTCACCCAAAAACAAATCAATGACACAAAATCCCTTCTCACGAAAGAAGGTGACACTGTACAAATACACATACCAAAAGCAATTATTGAAAATACAAACAAGAAGCACATATCATACAGACTTATCAACAAGAAAACGAAGCGACCGGAGAGTTTCTCCACCCAAAAAATTGAGATTTGTCTCAAACCGATATGGCCCTTTCAAAGTCATGTTACTTGGGGACGAAAATTTGCCACGGTCCTAGTACGCTTTAAGAGCGAACAGTTAGCGAAGGAATTTTCAACACTCTCTCTCCACACAGATGACTTGGTGATGATACCGAGTTATCTTGGACAGAGAGTGACGAAGGTGACAGTAAAGAATGTCCCTTCACAAGTGGAAACCCAGTGGATAGTAGGTTCTATATGCCTCGAAATGGAGGAGGCAAATATATTAGAAATTGCTACTGCAGAGGAGAAAAACTGGGAAGGGGGAAAAAAAGTCGAAGTCCTCCTCCATATCACTGAAGAGGAGTGCCAAAAGATCCCCACACACATCCAACTGGCAAAGGACCACAAGTTATATGTAGTGGTGGAAGGAAGGCGGCCACGTTGTTATGTATGCGGCAGCGAGGCACACCTCAAGGACAGTTGCCCAACCGCCGCCAACCAAAAAAAGCAACAAGGGCAACCACCAAAACCCGGAAAAAAAACCCTACTACCAACACCACCATCAACAATCAAAACAAGAGAAACACAAGCAACACTGGCAACTGAGAAGACAACAGCATCTGCAAAAACAACAAGTGAGGAAGCAGGGGAAAAGAAAGAAAATTCCAAGACTGTTTCCCCCTCCCCCACATCACACACACCTCACACAAATAACAAGCCATCAGCACCAACAAAAACAGCAACACAACCACTCACACAAGCACACACAGACGCTCACAATTTGCCCCTACCCCCTTCCGATTCCTCAGAACCTTCGTCGGAAGATGAAAGTAATGAGGAATGGCAAATAGCCCAGAAAGGAAGGAGGAAGAGGAGCAAGAAAAGAAAAGCAAACACAAACAAAGCAGGGAGATACACAACTCCCGAAAACACTCCAGACACCAACACAAGCACACACAACTACAACACAAGCAACAAAACCCCAAAAGCAAGTACACACACAATGCTCACTGCCATCAACACAAAAAACTCAGAGTTGATGGAATACATCAACACAAAAACAAACATAACAAACGAAGACATAAAAACCAGCAACCACCCATACACAACACCGCCAGAACACATCAAAATACTACACATAACACCAACCCTGCACCACACACTAAAATCTATTTTTCCAAAGGCAGTTGGCAAATGCCAAAAATACCTGGCGAAAAAACTATATAGTGATCTCCTCGAAGAAAACCCGAAGGAGGAGACACAAAAACTCTCAAACGGTAAGTGACTCTCTTTATAAAACTTTAACACTCAAATCAAAATGATGCTCAAGATTGGTTGTGTAAATGCGCGTGGCTTGGGGTCCCCTTGGAAACAAGGGTACCTCCTAAATGACATAAAGTCACATAAACTAGAAATCATAGCCATAAGCGAGACCAGACTCCATGATACGCGGGCCCTATCGTCCATGTTTGGCAGACAGTTTAACATTTATTTTTCTCCCTGTCTGCCGAGAATGGGCGGTAGTGGCACGGCGGTACTCTTTCGCAAGAGTCTGGATCTCGAAGTAAAGACAGTATTCATAGACCCGGAGGGTAGATTGGTTGTTCTGGATGTCGATGGCAGCGATGGGTGTGCTTTTCGACTCATATCAGTATACGCACCACCTTTAACAGGTAGGCCGGATTTCTTTCGACGTCTAGAAGTATTCCTAGGAACGTCTCGTCCTTTACTTTTAGTGGGGGATTGGAATGCTACCTTGGACACGCATCTAGACTATGTTGGCAGAGATAGGAATAGACGGGGATGCAAATGCCTCAAAGACCTGCTCAGACGCTTTCAACTGTCTGACAGGTACCGACTCGATTACCCGAATGCGCCAATGTGGACATGGACAAACCGCATCGGGTCGTCGAGATCGTATCTAGATAGAATACTGTGTAGGAGAGTAGATAGAGATAGCATAGGGTGTCCACAATTTCACATAGTCAGCTACACGGATCACAAACTTGTGACGTGTACGCTAGACTTAGATAAGACACATAGGCAGGGCTCCGGTTACTGGAAACTAAACGCGTCTTTCCCGTCGAGACCAGTTTTCAGAGACCGGATTAGCACGTTAGTAAAGAGGGCTTTGACAGGAGCCATCATCAATAACAAATGGTGGTTTGCCCTCAAGAGAGCAATAAAAGCAGAAGCGGTTAGGTATAGCAAAGCACTAGCCATAGACAGAAACAGAGTAGAGGGTGAACTAGTTAAGAAGCTAGAAGAGGCAATTAGAAGTGGCATCGCATCCGACGTTTTGGCGGCGAGGTTGGCCCTTGACCAACACTTCAACGCCAAACACGAAGGGTGCGTTGTCAGGGCTAGGATGCGTGCTCTAAGAAACGAAGGTGTTGGAGCCGCACGAGAGGCCCGGGTGGCGGAGGCGCAACAGGGCAACAAAGCCACCATTCGGTCTCTGGTGGACGAACAGGGGCGCGAACTGCTCGAGCCAAGCAAAATGTGTGAGGCCTTTCAGCGGCACTTTGCTCGACTGTTTGGGACGAATGGCGAGCGAGAACGCAGGGTGGACTTCAGTGCCTACCTGCACAGCCTGCCACGACTCTCGGCAAGAGAGGCGGAGTGCTGCGAAGGTGCCATCACGGCGGCGGAAGTGAGGGACGCGATGGCGGGATGCTCGAGGGACAAATCTCCGGGTTTGGATGGTCTGCCCTACGAGCTTTACAACTGTAAGCCAGACTTGTTTGGAGACGTCTTGGTGGCGGTGTACTGCAACTGGCAGCAAAACGGGAGCATTCCCGGTTTTGTGAGTCGAGGAGCCGTAACGCTGCTGAAGAAAGATCCAAACAAGGGGGACGTCATAGATAACTTTAGGCCCATCACTCTGCTCAATGCAGACTTGAAAATTTTGGCCAAGGTGTTAGCCAAGCGGTTGGCGCTTGTCATCGAGAAACTGATCGGCAAGGCGCAAACGTGCGCGGTGCCGGGCAGGAGCATCCATGACAACCTCCATCTGATGCGCTACATCATAGAGAGGGTAGTTAAGGAACCTGGCATGGGTGGGGCCCTGATCAATTTAGATCAATCGAAAGCTTTCGATAGGGTAGACCATCAATACTTGGAGGCTGTCCTCATAGCAGCCGGCTTCGGTCCCATTTTCCGCGGCTGGATGGCTGCCTTGTACAGAGGCATCCGTTCGGTAGTTCGCGTCAATGGGCATCTATCAAGACCCTTCGACATTGCACGTTCGGTCCGTCAGGGATGCCCCCTCTCGTCGCTTCTGTACGTGTTGACTCTCGAGCCACTACTGCGGAAGCTGGCGACGCTGAGGGGCATCCCGCGAGAGTTGGGATGCGGGACGAGCGTGTCGGCATACGCGGACGACGTCACCGTCATAGTGTCTAGCCAAAAGCACATCGAGCTTGTCGGCGAGACACTGAGAGACTACGAAGCGGTAACGGGAGCGAAAATCAACCGGGATAAGTCAGTGGGCTTGCGGCTCGGCACCTGGAGAAGCAACCCCATGCCGTCAAGTAGCGCCTCCGTCGTGGGACGTTGGACTGACGGTCCGGTTGAGATGCTCGGGGTCTGGTTTGGTCCAGACCTCCAAACGGAGAAGAACTGGGACGAGATAACGAGAAGGGTGGCCACTCTAGCCCGGCAATGGGCCGAGAGGAAGCTTTCCCTGAAAGGTCGGGCGGAGGTGGCGAACACGTACATCGCGTCCGTCATCTACTACCGCCTGACCGTCGTTCCTTGTCCCGACCCTACCATCACCAAACTGGAGCGCATCCTCTTCCGCTTCTTGTGGAAAGGAAGCGTTCCGATGGTTAGGCGATCCGTTTGCTGCCAACACCCGTTAAAAGGAGGACTGGGCATGCCGTGGTTGATGATGCGCAGACACGCGCTGAGACTGCGACATCTCCGGCTCTACGTAGACAGCGGTGAACAGGTGTGGTCACCGTTTGTGCGGCGCGCTTTCCCGCAGCTCGTCTCCATGACCGAACTGCAGTCATGGATCAAGAAGAGGCCGAGGAAGGGCGAATGGCACCGCGAGTGTCGCGCTGCTCTTCGGCAACTCCAACAACCCGGGTCAACCTTGAGCGACTGCATCACAACTAACGCATTCTATAGTGGATTAGTGGAGGGAAGGTACGACGACGATCTCGGGGCGAACCTGGGCGTCGACGAGGAATACCTGACCCGCCTGTTTAAGACGACCTTCGGGCCGGGACCTATGGACAACTTCCAGAGATCCCTGGCCTGGCAGTGCTATCGAGAAGCACTACCCGTTCGGGATAAGCTCTACAGGCATGGCTCGAGAAACACGGGGCCGACCTGTCCGAGATGCCGGCAGAGCGACGAAACCGTTCTGCACGCACTCGTACAGTGTCCCACCATTTCCGAGCTGTGGGCTTACGTCGAACAACTGCTATCGCGTGTGGGACGAGTCGGTCTATCAGCCGAGTCTATCGTGAATATTGTCGCGCCTCCTTCCTTTAAACGGGAAGGAAGAGCTATTTTCATCGTACTTGTGGCTATGGCGAAAGAATGTGTATGGTGGACGCGTCTGAAAGGTCTAGAGACAAAGACTTTCCTCTCTGGGCAATCTCTCATCAACTTCTTCAAGTATCACCTGAAGAGGAAGTTGAGAGTAGAAAGGGAAGTCTTGTCTAGTGAATGCTTCAAAAAAAGATGGGTGAATGTAGCAAGGATGGCACGTGTGAACGACGGAGCCATCTTGAGCATAACCCTATGAACAAGAAAAAAAAATAAAACAAAAAGGCAAAAGAGAGTCACTTACTGTTATAGTTTCTTCAATGAGAATATTGACCAAGGTTACCGTGGTCTTTTCCGTGGGCTTTTCCTTCCACGGCTAAACCTAAACTGTCCTCCCCTCTTTTTACACGAGAACATTACTGTGTGATACACGATCCCTATTGATC
>NC_142928.1:34459052-34471552 GCF_046866305.1 Octopus bimaculoides
AAAAACAAAAAAACCCAAAACACTCTCCCTCGCTTGCATCAAGATGCCACATCGTGGGATCGAACCCGAGACCACGTGATTGCTTCGGGAACTTTTAGCAACTCGGCCATACTGCATCCACAATGCTTACTCTATCAACTGCTATGGTTTGAACACTTGCTCAAGATGCTCGGCAATGGAATCAACCTCGATATCACGTCATTGTGAAGTGAACTTCTTCAGAATTCGACTACACTGCATCCACACCGCTTACCTTATCAACTGACTCACACGCTGACTTATCTATCAACAGTTCTTTCTTCTTCTTTATCTTCGTTTTCGTATTCCATCTATAAACGAATGAATGGGCGGATGATAGACAGATAATTTGCTAAGCCAGTGAGATTTGGCTCCAGTGTTACTGGCCAGAGTTATCTACCAGCAACAGTTATAATAAAAGCTCTTGGCAATGTGCCTACTTCGAAACGGTACTGGATGAAAGGATTCAGCATTATCGAAATAGTTTTGTGACAGTAGCCAACATATTTCCATGTATCATAGAAGCTAAATAACTCTCAAACCACACCCTATATTTTTAAAAACTGGAAACGAAAAAAGGACCACCACTACTTAAATTACCAGCAATACAAACAATTAAACGATAAAGCCTTTGAGCACTTGCTCGACCTGCTGAAAAATAGCAGCCAAATAGCCTGCAAATCACATCCTATCATCTTATAGAAAAACGCATTAAACAATGTAGTTCTTGGTGTACATGGATTAAAAATAGGATGGTCAACGGAAAGCAACACGAACGTTAATGGTAAGAAGTAATAAATATTGGTATCGGCAGGATTTGAACTCAGAACATAAAGACGGTGAAAATGCCGCTAAGCGTTTTGCCCGGCGTGCTACGATTCTGTCAACTCGTTGCCTTAGAAAGGATTATTCTTATTCATCATCATCATCATCATCATCATCATCATCATCATCATCATCATCATTTTTTCAATCAATATTAAAAAAAAAATTATTATGAGGACAAAACCTTTCCTCTTCGGCCATAACCTCATCAACTTTTCCCAGGTAGAGTAGCGGGGTTGTTACCCTTCAGCAAATGTTTTGAAAGGTGGGTGCGAGTAACAAACATAATCTGTGTAAATGAACCTACTCTCAGCACGTACCTGTTGGTCAGAAAATGACAGCTGGCAGAGATCACTTTAGCCTTGGTAATCAAGTTAATTGTAGATCTGAGGGGATTCTTTCATTGACTCAATGTAGAAGTCTTCGTTTTGATGTGTAAATAGCCCGATAGGGCGGCTTTTAAGCTAGCTCCTGTGGGTGGGGGGTGGGGGGGCTCTTCATAGGCCTTCCCCTCCACCACCATCACTACTGTCTTTCACATCGTTTACTGTCACCGTCATCCCTGACCGTGTCGGCTACCACCACCACCACCACCACCAGAATCGTTAGCAAGCCGGACAGAAAAAGTTTAGCACTATTTCGTCCGCCATTACGTTCTGAGTTCAAATTCCACCGAGATCGAATTTTGCCTTTCATCCTTTCGGGGGTCGATAAAATAAGTACCAGTTGAGTACTGGGGTCGATGAAGTCAACTTATTTCTTCCCCTGAAATTGCTGGCTTTGGACCAAAATCCTTCATAATCCTTTATGCTATAGGAACAAGGGCTCAAATTTTTGGAGATGGGCTTGATGATTACATCGACTCCAGAGCGCAACTGGTATTTATTCAATCGACCTCGAAAGGCAAAGTCGACCTCGAAGGGCAAAGTCGACCTCGAAGGGCAAAGTCGACCTCGGCGGCATTTGAAGTTAGAACGTAAATGCAGTTCTATATTTAAGAGATGAGGAATTATGTACATTATTTACATTATTTACAATTGACGGATATTTGTCCTCATCTTGTTTGTTGTTAATACAACGTTTCAGCTGATATACCCTCCAACCTTCATCGGGTGTCTTGGGGAAATTTCAAACCTGGGTTCTCATTCCTAAGGTATTTTCGATGTTATTATTATTATGTTGTTTTGTTCTCTTCTTTCTTCAAATTTTCTTCCATTTCTCGCCGAGTGTTTTCCGTACACCTAGGGCAGAGAAGCTCATTGTATGCATTCCCAGTTTACACACGCAAATTCACAGGTAAAATATGTATTTAAAAACAATTAATAAATAAATAAATTCATGAATGGATGTTGTTTTCACAGCGATAATGCTCTTCTCAGTACATGAGTCGTACCAGTTTTTGCACTTCCTGTAGGGATGGTAAGCGTGGTATCATTTTCAAATAGGTTTCAGTACCTTTTTTTTAAATCCTTCTTAGAGATCCTACAATCACTGGTACGGTAGTCGCCTTGAGATGCCACATTTTTTCAATTTCTATTAGCAAGTCTTTATAGTTACTGATCATGTCAAATTCTTTCGCCGCTATATTGTGATCGCAAGGAATACTCATGTCAATTAATAAACACATCTTTTTTGTTTGATCTTTTATAATAATATCCGGTTTATTAGCTTATTATTATTATTATTATTATTATTATTATTATTATTATTATTATTATTATTATTATTATTATTATTATTATTATTATTATTATTATTATTATTATTATGCCCACGGGCATATGGCGTAGTGGTTAAGAGCGCGGGCTACTAACCCCAAGATTCCGAGTTCGATTCCAGGTAGTGACCTGAACAATGCCACTGGAAGCTATGCCAACACTATGGAATAACAACAGAAAAAAGATGGTATAAACACACGCCAGAAAAGGTCACAGAAAACGAGAAAGCAACCATACTCTGGGATATGCCAATACACACAGATAGAGAAATTAAGGCAATTAGACCAGATATAGTTGTCAAAGATCATGAAGAAAAAAAATGCTTTCTAATTGATGTATCAATACCAGCAGATGACAACGTTTCTCTAAAAGAAATGGAAAAACTTTCAAAATACAAAGACCTGGAAATAGAGGTAACTCGAATGTGGAATCTAAAAACAGAAACAATTCCTATCATAGCAGGTGCCTTAGGTATAATAAAAAGATATTCAGACAAATACATAACAAAAACACCAGGACTTACAAATATATATAACATACAGAAAATTGCACTACTGGGCACTGCACACATTCTACGCAAAACACTTTCAATACAGTAACCATAGGAGCACCACAGCAAACCACAGCACATACCCAAGAGAGTAGTGAAGTGAAAGCACGTTATAAAAATAAAACTACAGAACAATAATAATAATAATAATAATAATAATATCGAAAAATATCTTAGGAATGAGAACCCAGGTTCGAAATTTCCCCAAGACACCCGATGAAGGCTGGAGGGTATATCAGCCGAAACATTGTGTTAACAACAAACAAGATGAGAACAAATATCCGTCAATTGTAAATAATGTAAATAATGTTAGAACGTAAAGACAAAAAGGCGGATGAAACCCTGCTAAGCATTGTGTCCGGCGTGTTAACGATTCTGCCAGCTCGCCGCTTTATTGTTTCACATTTTGGCAGGTGATTTTGTGTGGGAGACAATTAAGTCGATGATGTCGTCCTCAGTACTTGACTGGTACTTTATTTCATCGATCCCGCTGGGATGAAAGGCAAGTTTGACTTCGGCGGAATTTGAACTCAGAATGTAAAGAGCCGGACCGACGATGAAAGCGGTAAGGCCAATGATGTTATTGATAAAACATAATGGTGATGATGAAGACGACAATGACAATGATGACGACGACGACGACGACGATGATGATGATGATGCAGACTTTTACAACAACGACGATGACGATGATGACGATGATAATGATGACGATGATAATGATGACAGCAATGCCGATCTGATGAATACGTGTGTGTATGTGTATGTGTGTGTGTGTATGTGTTTTGTGTGTGTGTGCGTGTGTGTGTGCGTGTGTATGTGCGTGTGTGCGTGCGTGGGTGTGTGTGTGTTTGTATTAATACTGGTGCGGGTCGGGGAGACAGGAAGAATGGAATCACTTAAAGCTGTCTGTTGTCTATGGACACAGTTTTAACTACCCCTCCCGGCACGACCTGCACCACCATCGCCACCAACACCACCATCACCACAGCTATCAATACCGCAATCAACACCGCCACCACTATCCATTTATATCTCAGCCACGACGACGACGACGACGACCACCACCACCACCACCACCACCACCACCACCACCACCACAACCACCATCCACCACCATCACCGCCACCACCGCCACCACCGTCACCATCACCCTATCCCACCAATACCCCCACCAACACCACCTCTACCAAACCACCACCACCACCACCATAGTACAATATTTAACACTGCCACTCCAGCCACGACGAATACCACAATCATCCCAACCAGTCTCCACTCCATCACCACTACTACAACAATATCTCACCACCACCACCACCACCACCACCTTCACCTTCTTCTCCAAGCCGTATTTTCTCTGTCTGTCTGTCTGTGTGTCGGTCAATGCATTTCAGTCTATTGTTACAAAAGGCAGCCACTTTAATTAACCACTGTTCTTCCTGGCAGACATTTCAACAGAGAATATGCGGCGGCAGTTAGTGTCTGGGTTAGGCTGGTATGATGGGCATCGCTGGTGCGATAAGACTAGTTTAGTAGTAGTAGTAGTAGTAGTAGTAGTAGTAGT
Organism: Octopus bimaculoides; assembly: GCF_046866305.1. Classification (NCBI taxonomy): domain Eukaryota; kingdom Metazoa; phylum Mollusca; class Cephalopoda; order Octopoda; family Octopodidae; genus Octopus; species Octopus bimaculoides. Next base: position 34,463,731 of record NC_142928.1, read on the forward strand.
AGTAGTAGTAGTAGCAGCAGTAGTAGTAGTAGTAGTTGTTGTTGTTGCTTAGCCCCCGAGTCATTTCTGATCCAATGGGCCTGTAATCAAAGGGCACCTCGACCGTGGACTGTCTTGTATTTTCTTTCGTTCTTTCGCGCAATATGCTTGGAACTAGATTATCCCGTATATCCTCTTTTACATTTCTAAAGATGCATGGCTGTGTGTTGATGGAGAGCTGACTGTTATTTAGGCATGGCCGTGTGGTTTCCGGTTCAATCCCACTTTGCGTCATCTTAAACAAATGTGTTTTACTCTAGCCCCGAGCTGCTCAATGCCTTGTGAGTAAATTTGGCTGGCGGAAACTGCATGGAAGTCCGACGTATATATATATATATATATATAGATAGATAGATAATACAGAATGGGACATGAACGCAAAACATCCAGACAGTTAGGTGATACAAGAAAGGGACACAACATCCAGATAGACGATACAAAGAAAACACGGACAGGTCATTCGGAGTTTCCTTTCCTCAGTTGAGATCCATATTATCCTTGCAATTTCGGCTGGTTATTCTCGATATTGCTCCAATCTGGCCACTCCTAAGGAAAAACTAAGCTAAGAGCATTAGATTCCTTGGAAGAAAGCAGCGAATGTATTCAAAAACAAGGACGGAAGAAAAACGAACAATGTTACACAAATACAATAAAAGTGATAAAAATAATATCAGGACATAACAATCCGAGAGATGGTAATGGTGAACCGGTTCACCACTACCATCTCTCGAGCTTGCTGAATCTTCTAGTCACTTGTGGAGTTTGACTGGCGTCCTGCTCCCTCTTCGTGCATTACCCTTGTCCGGCCACTTTTAAACTTCTCGATTCACTCACACACACGCCTACGCAGTCGTGCACTGTCCTCGTATTGTACTAAAAGCCTCCGATGAATTTCAGCATCTGACACAACTTTCGACCGGAGAAATCGGATCTTTGCTCTTTGTTCTTTTTGGGGGCACATTGCAAGTGGAATGGCCATGCTTACACTGTAAAGCCAGAAAGAAAATGGCGGGATCAGGCTCAAGCTCCGATCACGTGACCATAATAGTACCAACTATAAGCACACATGCGCAGAAGGCAGTGATAATAATAAAGGTATGTTACGGCGAGAGTACGGATAATTTTTTACTTCTCTTCGTATATATATATATATATATATATATATATATATATATATATATATATGTTCTTAATGTTGTAGGAAGAGCGCAAATATATACATAAACTGACAGGGAAGGTAACCGCCTCATAACCGTCTCGAAGATCAACCAGACTAGGTCTAGTTTCGCCTATACCTTAGGCATCGTCAGTGGTGACTGCTCGAACGGCTCGTGGTCGGCTAATTTCGTCTGCCAGCATATATATATTTATCATAAAAATTTATGGATGATTTAACGAAATGCTAATGCATACACTAAAAATTACTATAAGCAGCCAGGCGCAATGACTGCAGTGGTAGTAGTGGTGTTGGTGTTAGTGGTGGTGGTGGTGGTACTGCTGACTGTAGTGGCGGTAGTGGTATTGGTGGTAGTGATAGTCGTGGCGGTGGTGATGTTGGTTGTAGTGGTTGTGATTATCATGATGGCGACAGTATGGTAATGGTGCATAACCTGGGTAGTGGCGGTGGTAGTAGTGGTAGTGGTACCGGCGCTGCTGACAGTGGTATTGGTGGTGATGGTGACAACAGTCGTGGCTGTGATTGCAGTGATGTCTACAGTATGGTAATGGTGATGACTGTGGTACTGTTAGTGGTGATAACTGTGGTAGTAGTGATACTTGAAGTGGTGGTTGAGGTGATAGTGGTGGTTATTGTAGTGGTTATGACAACGAAACAACAGTGGTGATAGTAGTGGACAGTGGCGGTGGTTGTAGCAATTGTAACACAATGGTAATGGTTGTGGTAGTGGTTATTGTTACTGATATGATAAAAGCATTTGGTATGGTGGTAGTGGTAATTACAGAAGTGTTGGTGGTAGTTACAGTGGTGGCAGTTATTGCAACACTTGAAATGCTATTGTTATTGACGTAAAAGAAATAGCTTGGGGAGGTTAGAGTAGTTGTGTTGATAGTAGTGATTGGGATGTTAATGTGTTGGTGTTGGTAGCAGTGTCGTTGTTGCTATTGTCTTTTAATCTCGGACAAAGCAGCAAGCTGGCAGAATTAGAAACATTTATTACTAGAGAGTTGTTAGAATACCTAACAGGATTAGTTCCTTGTTCTCTGAGTTCAAATCAGGCCGATGTTGACTTTGTTTTTCATTCTTTCGGGCTTGATAGAGTAAAGTTGTTGTTGGCACTCCGTCGCTTACGACGTCGAGGGTTCCAGTTGATCTGATCAACGGAACAGCCTGCTCGTGAAATTAACGTGCAAGTAAGTGGCTGAGCACTCCACAGACACGTGTACCCTTAACGTGGTTCTCGGGGATATTCAGCGTGACACAGTGTGACAAGGCTGACCCTTTGAATTACAGGCACAACAGAAACAGGAAGTAAGAGCGAGAGAAAGTTGTGGTGAAAGAGTACAGCAGGGTTCGCCACCATCCCCTGCCAGAGCCTCGTGGAGCTTTAGGTGTTTTCGCTCAATAAACACTCACAACGCCCGATCTGGGAATCGAAACTGCGATCCTATGACCGCGAGTCCGCTGCCCTAACCACTGGGCCCATAGCGTCTCCACAGAGTAAAGTACCAGTCAAGTACTGGGATCGGTTCTATCGGCTTACTCCCTCCTCTTCTCTAAGTTGCTGGCTTTGTGCATAAATCAAAAACAGTTTTTTAAATCTAGTGCAAAAAGGCGAGCTGGCAGATTCGTTAGAGCGTCAGAAAAAATGCTTCGCGGTAGTCAGTATTTTTTGAATGTACTGAGTTCAAATTCGGCTGTGATCAGCTTTGCCTGCGTCGATAAGATAACGTTTCAGTTAAATACAAAAGTCGAAGGTATCGATTAACCTCTCCTCTCAAAATTGCTGGTCTTGTGCCTAAATCGGAAACCATTAACTTTAAATCAACAATGATCTAACAAATATATAATGGTTTCAAATTTTGGCCCAAATCCAGCAAGTTCGGGGATGGGATAAGTCGATTACATCGACCCCCAGTGCTCAACTGGCACTTAATTTTAAGACTAGCTTGTCCGTTACATCCAATCTTTCTTTTTCTTTTCGCCCTTTCAAAGCCTAGCTAGGCTCATGGGCCCGGTTTCCCGGTTTCAATGGCGTATATGTTCCCCAGTCCATCGCAGCTTTACTCATTTTTGCCAGCTGAGTGGACTGGAGCAACGTGAAATGAAGTGTTTTGCTCAAGAACACAACGCGTCGCCCGGTCCAGGAATCGACACCACAATCTTACGATCATGATGCTGACACCCTAACCACTAAGCCACGCGCCTCCACGTTATATCCAATAGTTCAATAGTTCTCAATAAATGTGATGAGTGTTTTTTTTGTTGTTGTTGTTCAGCCCGTTCCAGACCTGATCGGGCAGACTTATAAAACCAAAGGCGTCCCAGCTTCGATAACCTCGTATTATTTTTATTTGACATTGTGCATATCAAGGACTAAAATATCTAATTTGGTCTTCCGTTCATTTTAAAGAAGGTACGAATTGAAGGCGATTTGGTTGTTCTTCTGAGTTGACCGCGCGACCATATTAGAGTTCTCTTTGCTTACTTTTAATCTTAATGATGTCGTTGTTCTTGTAGTCACCGTCGGCGTTGTTGTCGACGTGGTCGTTGTTATTGTTATCGTTGTCGTCGTTGTAGTCGTTGCTGTCATCGTCGTTAGCGTCATTGTTGCCGTCGTCGTCGTTATAGTCGTTGTCATTGTCATTGTCGCCGTTGCTGCGTCGTTGTTGCGTCGTTGTTGCCGTTGTTGCTATGGTTGTCGTCGCCGCCGCTGTTATCGTTGTTGTCGTTGTCATCGTCGTCATCGTGGAAGTGATTGTCGCTGCCGTCGTCATCGTTGTAGTGATTGTTGCTGTCGTTGTCATTATCGTTGTGGAGGCGCAATGGCCCAGTGGTTAGGGCAGCGGACTTGCAGTCATAGGATCGCGGTTTCAATTCCCAGACCGGGCGTTGTGAGTGTTTATTGAGCGAAAACACCTAAAAGCTCCACGAGGCTCCGGAAGGGGATGGTGGCGAACCCTGCTATACTCTTCCACCACAACTTTCTCTCACTCTTACTTCCTGTTTCTGCTGTGCCTGTAATTCAAAGGGTCAGCCTTGTCACACAGTTTCACGCTGAATATCCCCGAGAACTACGTTAAGGGTACACGTGTCTGTGGAGTGCTCAGCCACTTGCACGTTAATTTCACGAGCAGGCTGTTCCGTTGATCGGATCAACTGGAACCCTCGTCGTCGTAAGCGACGGAGTGCCAACGTTATCGTTGTAGTGATTGTTGTTGTCGTCATCGTTGTAGTGATTGTTGCTGTCATCGTTGTGTCGTCGTCAGCGTTGTAGTGATTGTTGCTATCGTTGTCATCGTCATTGTCCCTATTATCATTGTTGCTATTGTTTAGTTCTAAATCAATCCTGACAATTTAAACCATGACCAAAAGTCGTTCCAGCCACAACCAAACATTTAGTTTTTCAGACTTAACGATTCTACGTCTACATCGTCCCCTTCCATTTTTAAACTGCTCAAAGTATGACGTGAAGATTACTTAGCTGCTACTTTTAGCGGGGCGAGCGACGTCCTAGGGGCTTTCTAGTTTGCTAGCTATTTTTAATATTGTTGATGTTGCTTAATCCTTGGTGAGCCTTAATAAAAAGGCTAATCCAGCTAAGACTATCCTGTATTTTCATTGTGTATCTAAGACTACATCATTCAATGTGTCAAATTCTCTCTTTTACTCTTTTACTTGTTTCAGTCATTTGACTGTGGCCATGCTGGAGCACCGCCTTTTAGTCGAGCAAATCGACCGCAGGACTTATTCTTTGGATGCCTAGTACTTATTCTATCGGTCTCTTTTACCGAACCGCTAAGTTACGGGGACGTAAATACACCAGCATCAGTTGTCAAGCGATGTTGGGGGGACAAATACAGGCACACACATACATATATATATATATATATATATATATATATATATATATATATATATATATATATATATATACATATATATATACATATATACGACGGGCTTCTTTCAGTTTCCGTCAACCAAATCCACTCACAAGGCTTTGGTCGGCCCGCGGCTATAGTAGAAGACACTTGCCCAAGGTGCCACGCAGTGGGAATGAACCCGGAACCATGTGGCTGGCAAGCAAGCTACTTACCACACAGCCACTCCTGCGCCTATCTTTTTATGACAATGAAATGTAATTTGTGGAAGATCTTGTTGCGCTTTTTAGCAGGTCGTAGAGGCTCCTTCGCTGTCTCGTAGCTTTTGCCGTTGTCGTTGTTGTTGTTTAACCCTCGGTCAGCCCAGATATGTATGATGAAAGATATTCCGGCTACGACTGTCCCGTTTCTTTCCTCTGTATAAAGAACCTAAGAACACAATGTCTAATATCATTTTTGATGACAAGCTAAGATTTGAAACGAAATTTGGTTGCTATTTCTTGGAGATCGAGCGACCACGTAGAGGCTCCTTGATTTGTCGTGACAGTATATAAGTGTAGTGGGTAGCGATTTTCTTCACTACTTCAGGGAGTGACGACCCTGCCTGACACGAGTCCCGGACTCAGCTGGCTCCAGCTGACAGTACCCTGTATGGGCCCCTATCCAGGGTTACGGAAAGGAGACAACCTTCAAAGAAATCCGGGGTGGAGCCCCGTAGGCGGTTTAATGTTCGACTCGACACTCTTGCGGCAGCTCCTGCAACCAAGCTGGTGCCAAACGTAATGCTCTGCACTCCTTTGGACTACGTCAGTAAGGTCGAGAGAGGAATCCTGACGATTGGGCTACCCAGGATTTTCTTACATCTAGCCCAGGCCTGCGCAAAACTGGAGAGGAAACCGGAGAGGACATGAAATGTGAAAACCAGACTGGGTTAGTTTATGCACAACTCCATTGTCTCCCGAGACAAAAGGATGCTAACAACAACAACAACAACAATATAAGTGTAGATTGGTGATGGTGGTGATAATTATTGTGGTGGTGGTGGTAACGGGAATTAGGAGTTGGAGTGGTGGGTGGAGTGGAAAGAGGTAATAAGCCAAACTAAGGATTGTAATTAAATAAACCAAACTGAATGTAAAGACGAAGTGAAGAAAGAACGCAGAGAAAGGAGGAGGAGGGGAAGAGGAGGAAGGGAGGAGGGTAAAGAGGGGAGTAAACACGACGATGATGATAATGATGACGATGATAATGATGATGAAGGCGGTGGTAGTGGTGGTAGTGGTGGTGGTGGTGGTGGTGGTGGTGATGACGATGATGATTGTGACCATGACATCGACAACAAAGACGACGATGGTGATGATGATGACGGTGATGACAATGATGACGATGATAGTGGTGGTGGTGATGGTGGTGGTGATGGTAATGGTGGTGGTGATGACATCGACAACAACAACGACGACGACGATGATGATGATGATGATGGTGATGACGGTGATGACGATGATAGTGGTGGTGGTGATGGTGGTGGTGATGGTAATGGTGGTGGTGATGACATCGACAACAACAACGACGACGACGATGATGATGATGATGATGGTGATGACGGTGATGACGATGATAGTGGTGGTGGTGATGGTGGTGGTGATGGTAATGGTGGTGGTGATGACATCGACAACAACAACGACGATGATGATGATGATGATGATGATGATGGTGATGACAATGATGACGATGATGGTGGTGGTGGTGATGACATCGACAACAAAACGACGACGACGACGACTATGATGATGATAGTAATAACGATGATGATGATGATGATGATGATGATGATGATGGTGGTGGTGGTGAGGATGGTGTTGTGTAGGAGGATGTGGAAGAGGACGAGGACAACGACGAAGTCACGACTACGACGATGACGACGACGACGACGATGACAACGAACGATGATTATGATAACAATAGTGATGACGACGAACGAGCAGATAAAAAAACAAAAGAACCCCAAAACAGAAGAAAAGAAATAATTAGAATAAGGCTAACAATGAGTAAATGAATGAAAGAATGAATGAATGTCTGGGTGTGTGTGTGTGTGTAGGTGGGGGCAGACGGATGATGAATTCTCTGGCATCTGCATTTGGATGACACGATGAAATATTGTCTTTTGCTCGATAGACAAGCATGAGAATGAGTCAACAACGGTCATGGGGGTAATAGGTTTACCAACTCATATTGTCTTCTGAATTCTTGTTCCGTCGTATGTCTACGCAGCGCATTTTTCATGTGTACATGTGCGTGCGTGCGTGCGTGTGTGTGTGTGTGTGTGTGTGTGTGTGCGTGCGTGCGCGTGCGTGTGTGCGTGTGTGCGTGTGTGTGTGTGCATGTGTGTGTGTACGTGCGTCTGCATATATATATATATATATATATATATATATATATATATATGTGTATGTATCTATACATATATGTATATATATGCATTTGTGTATGTGCGTGTGTGTGTGTATATATTTATATGTATATATAGTGTATATATACATATATATATACACATACTTATGTTTTGGTATATATGCTTTATATATATATGTACGTGTGTGTACGTGTACATATATATATATATATATATGTATATATATATATATGTATATATTTATATATATGTGTGTATGTATCTATACATATATGTATATGTATATGCATGTGTGCATGTGTGTATACG
>NC_142928.1:34476552-34481552 GCF_046866305.1 Octopus bimaculoides
ACTAGTTTGACGTCCAGTGAAAAGAGAGTTTGTAACGTTTCGAGCGTAGCTCTTCATCGGAAAGAGAAAAATGGAAAAGTGAAAAGTCCAAAGAAGGAAAAAATCACTAACAGCACGTGTGTAGTTACATGTTTGTGTGTGTGAGTGTGATCCGCAGTAACTAGTGACACTATGTGGGAATAGTGTACAATAAGTTTGAATGAATGCATAAATCTGTTTGGGGGTAAAAGAAAACTTCCTAGTGGTATGTTTGCAATCGTCTCCAAGTAATTCTTTTGCAACTGTACAGGAGGACACTGTCGAAGGAACCTTTATGTAGTTGTTAGATCTACTAGAAACAGCAGCCAAATATTTCTTTCTTAAATTACACTCATTTTTCTAAACAGAATTCATTGAATTATAGATTCCAGTATTGCTGTAAAGGAAAAACAGTTACGAGGAAACTGCAAAAGCGCTTGTGTAGCGGTAGTTCTTAAATAGTCTTGTTTCTGTTCTGCTTTCGCGCAGTGGGACTGAACCTGAAATCATATAGCTGCAAAGCGAGTTTCTTAACCATATAGCCATACCAGCGCCTATTGTAAAGGAATTTTGATTTTATAAGAATTTGAAGCGTAGTTCAGTCAGCCGTGTATAGTCTAAGACAAAAAAGTATTTTTGCAAATGGTGCTCACTTCGTATTAGCTTATACCACGATCTGTTGAGATAATCTTGACAAGTTAAAATCAACAGATTATAACACAAATTTTTCCCATTTTGCAGAGTAACTTTACATCACATAAAAACTACTTCATTAAATGTAAAAACAAAGCTTAAAAGCCTTAATTTTGCATGTATTATACAATTTAAATACCTGGAAATATAAATTCGTTTTCACTAACTTATGCCACTTATCATTTTAGCTTTATTTTTAGACTATTAATGAATTTTTGTTATTATATACAATTGAAAATACTTCCTCGTGGATAAACAGTTGAATCTTTCAAAGGGAACACAGCAGAGAACAATGATGAAGTAATACTTCCTGAAGAACTTAGATGCTCTAACACAAAGTGGAAAAAGAACGTGAGTATAAAAACTAAAGAATTATACACACAATAAAAGAAGAATTACAACGGTTTTTTGGTGCAGAATGGATTTAGTTTTGCTCTTAGGTATGTAAAGCAAAAATTAATCCATATTTTGTGAAAAAAAGGACGAAGCCTGCTAAATTGAAAAGGTATCTTGATATTAGATTTGTTTCCTGTGCAGAGGCAAATCTTAAACTGTTTTTTGAAAGAATTCTGAAATCTTCGGAAGGACAAAAATAATTTTCTGAAAAACATATACTGGTTCAAGAAAAATGCTTAAGAGCATCACACGAAGCCTCATACTTAATTAGAAAAGTTAATAAAAAATACACCATTGGTAAATATCTTGTGTTGCCAAGGGGTGGGTAAATCATTGAAATTATTCACGGAAGATCGTTGCTGGTAAAATAAGAAAAATTCCTCTGTCGAATCATATGGTACGTAAAAGGATTGATGAGATTAGCAATAACCAATTTTTGTAACATTGAAAGAATTACAGGAAATACTAAATTTGCGATTCTGTCGAACGAATCAACCGACGTCAGAAAAGCGACTCAGTTATTGGTATTTATCTGACGACAATATGAATACCGCGTGCACAAGGATTTACTGCTTTGTCGATCACTAGATGGACGTAAAACAGGTGTATCTTGGTGTATGTACAGATCAAGCAACAGCAACGACAGAAAAAACGTTGGAGTTCAAGGCAAAGATAAATTTGCAAGTGATGCACCTATCATATTTGCTCAATGCAGGATTCCTCGAGAATCATGCATTGTAACAAAAAATTCTTTAGAACTAAGTGCAGTAACACACGATAAAGTTATATTTGTTTCATTCGTTTATTCCGAAGGAAAGAGATGTACTCTTCGTTTACGTTGATCTTCTGAAGCCGTTGAGATCGAGGCTGTAAGGTTCGGCATGAATTGTTGCAAATGGACGGTTGCAAGAAAAACGTGCAAGGAGCGAATTCCATGGAGCTGGGCAGAACAGGGTAAAGAGGTTAATGCGTGCTCAAGAGTTGTTGGATACAAATGGGCGGTGAGAATGAGTCGGTGTGTAGCTGTGTGAAAGCGACAAGAAGGCCAGTTAGTTCCGAATGATAGAAAAGGCAGTGAGAGGAGACACTACGTTTGTGGGTCAGATGGTGGAGTGTGTTAGTGAATGACTATAAGTCAATCAGTCAAATAACTTTTCTATGGACGTAGTCAATAATGTCTATGAATGTAGCAACAAAACCATCCCAGATGCAGGAGCATTACTCTATCATATGTCTCACATGAGCTTTGTAAAGGGATATAAAACATTCTTTGCTATATTTCCAGGAGAGATCCTCGGTGATAGTGAAGGGGCTTAAAAAGGTCATGAGGGTTTCAGGTGCCTGCGGTTCATATTTAAAAGAAGGGCATGAGGTGCAATAATGTTTTCTTATATACGATGATTGTATATTTTTGCTGGTGAAAGAGACAAGATTGGTATCATCCCATTTTGCCGTCTCTGTTCATGGAGTTGGTACAAATTATACGTTGTGTCAATGCTGTATGTGGATTACGCTTAGGTGCAGAAGGATGGCGGGGTATATAGGATGATATCATCTGTGTAAGAGTAAGCCTTGTAGGAGATGACAGCAAATAAGTTGGTGATGTATAGGAGGAAGAGTATAAGAGCCTGCTGAATTCTGGATAAGCCAGAGTTACCGATCTTAGAGGAGGAACGGATGGAACCCATAGATAAGCAGTTTTGACAAGAGATTTGAATGTCTAAAAAGTTTTAAAATTTGCTGATGACCTTGGCATCAAAAGATTTCTCAAGGGTGACAACTCATTGGCAAGGGAACATCAGAGAGTTGGTCTCCAGCAGATTTGGTTGTACAAACACGATAAGCTTTACTGGTAGTTACTAAGGAAGGGAGATAAATTCAAGATGTTGAAGAAACTGTAGCTAAATTGAGTAACTTCACTAAAAATCACTCATTGATGGGCTTTTTATTCGAAAACCTATGCTAGTATATGAGATCTGATCTCAGCATACTTTTACTGCGAATAGAAGAATGATGACTGTAAAAAATAAAAAGCTAAAAAACGAGTAATCGTTTTTAAAAATGAAGTAATGTTGGTTTTGTCAGAAAAGAACTCAAATTTTGCATAATTCTTTCATGATGAGAATTGGCTTTAAAATCATTCTGTTTGTCAGACAATTGAGATGCTTAATGAACTGAATGCTTCTGCGCGAGGAAAGACAAAAAGTGTCACTATGAGAGGTAAAATTAAAGCATTCAGGAACAAATAAATCTATGAAACCTGCAGTGTAAAATAATAAATTTGAAACGATTTTATATACTGATGGTTTTGCCTGTGAAAATGATATGACTTATAATTCGATGAATTAGCTCATAATAAAGGAATTAACATATCTCGAAAACAGTTCCGCAAATATTTTCTTTCAAACATCGAAAATTGTAAATTATATCGGATTAAAATACCATTACCTACAGCATTGGAACAGGTGAAATATCTTTCTTTGAAAGATCAAGATGAATTTGCAGAGCAGTTATGCGATTCGTGTCTCAAAACAGATATTTTAAAAAGAAATTCGATATTTTTTCTCTTTTTACTGAATGTAAAATCAGAATTTCCAGTAACATCTAAATTAGTAATGACAGCTGTTCTACCGTTTCCTTCCATACATTTAAGGGAACCTGCATTTTCTAACTTTAACTGCATTAAAGATAAAATATCTATCAACTATTAAGAACGTAGAGATTCTGTTAAGAATTTCACTGACAAATTTCAAGTTAGATTTTGATGCATTGTACGGAAACAGCCACACCCATTCCATTCAGGTTATTCATTCAATACATACATACATACATACATACATACACACATACATACATGCATGCACGCACGCACATACACACACACACGCACACACACACACACACACACACACACACACACACACACACACACACACATATCTTAAAGCTAGGGCAGCGGACTTGCAGTCAGAGGATCGAGGTTTCGATTCACAGACCGGGCGTTGTGTGTGTTTATTGAGCGAAAACACCTAAAGGTCCACGAGGCTCCGGCAGGGGGGGGGGGGTTGTGGCGACCCCTGCTGTACTCTTTCGCCCCAGCTTTCTCTCACTCTTTCCTCCTGTTTCTTGAGTAAAGCTGCGATGAACTGGCGTCCCCTCCAGCTGGTGGGGGGGGGGGGCATACGCCACAGAAACCGGGAAACCCGGCCCATGAGCCTCGCTAGGCTTTAAAAGGGCGCATAATAAGAAAAAAATATCTTAAAGCAATAAATTTAAAGTCTGGTCATAGAGTGACCAATGGTTTTGCATCCACGAAAGCCACTGCTTTGTGGACAGCTCATCAGACTCTATACAAAAACAAATTTAACTCTTCAGCTCTCGGAAGTGGAAAATTGTTACGGTCAATTGGTCAAAAAGCCATCAGAAAATGAAAGTTCCGGTGCTGGCGAGGGCGGTTTGTCTCCCCTAGACCAGCCAGTATTGAGAAATAGAGATCCATCTCGTGGCCTTCTAACAGATCGAAAGGACTCTTACGAGCTTAATCAGCGAACGGAAATCCCAATTTTGCAGCAAGCAGCGTTGGGAATGGATACATTGAGTGAATATTTCTTGACGAATATTCAGCGAGCCAGGCTTAATAGAGTCTTTAAGTATTCTGGCTCGCTCAGCTATGCAGAGCTTTCAGCGCCCGCTGCCGTTGGTTTAGGACTGTTCTAAGATCTCCCATTTGATATCGTAAAAGGTCCTTTGATCTTTGAGTTTCAGTTTCCGTCTATCAAATCCACTCTCAAGGCTTTGGTCGACCCGAGGCTATAGCAGAAGACACTTGCCCAAGGTGCCACACAGTGAGACTGAACCCGGAACCATGTGACTGGGAAGCAAGCTTCTTACCA
>NC_142928.1:34486552-34504052 GCF_046866305.1 Octopus bimaculoides
AATTATACTAATGTGTTTTAGGTAAAATTATACTAACGTGTCCATCTGTTTTAATTTAATTTAATTCTATGTCTTTATGCAGCTGAGAATTGCTCTGCATTTAATCTGATGTAATAATTGCATTGTTCAATTAAATGGAGTTGCTAGAAACGATCGTACTGCATTACCTCTGGATATCCTTGTTGCTTATTTTGATTTTAATCACCTTATTTTGATTTTAATCACCTTATTTTGAAATTGAATGGATAATACCTTACTAAATTCTGGTGCCTCAACTTAAGTAACTAATTCATCTGAATCTAAAGTTTTGCTATATATATATATATATATATATATATATATATATATATATATATGTATACAAAACAGCGTTCATTGGCAAAATAGTTGAACCAAAGTATTTTTAAGGAGTCTGATGACAAAGGTAAGTAGCTTGCTTACCAACCACATGGTCCCGGGTTCAGTCCCACTGCGTGGCATCTTGGGCAAGTGTCTCCTACTATAGCTTCGGGACGACCAAAGCCTTGTGAGTGGATTTTGTAGACGGAAACCGAAAGAAGCCCGTCGTATATATGTATATATATATGTATGTGTGTATGTGTTTGTGTGTCTGTGTTTGTGTGTCTGTGTTTGTCCCCCCAACATCGCTTGACAACCGATACTGGTGTGTTTATGTCCCCGTAACTTAGCGGTTTCGGCAAAAGAGACCGATAGAATAAGTACTAGGCTTCTAAAGAATAAGTTCTGGGGTCGATTTGCTCGACTAAAGGCGGTGCTCCAGCATGGCCACAGTCAAAAGACTGAAACAAGTAAAGGAGTAAAGAGTAAAAGAGTACACCTTGTTATTATTTTTCATACAGAGAAGACAAAATCTGCAGACGAGCAACGTTCCTAACTTTTGGGCCCACGAAGAGAGCTTATGACAAATCACTATTGAAATAGGACGCAATCCAGAATTTAGCTAACGGCTTGATTAATTTAAATAAAATGCGTTCGTCGTCTGATCAATAGTTGTTACGAACAATAGGAGAAGCCTAAGAGGAATTTAAAGTAAACTACATTTTTTGAAAAGATTTTGGTGTGAAATTTTAAACAGATGTGGGAAGAGAATTAAACAGTTTCTTCACATCTGTTAAGCTTCTGAACGAATGTTATAAGAAAAATTAGGCTTCTAATACACACTGTGTGGTGTATAAATATTTGCAAAGATCTTTTATTAATCAAAATTCAGAGCTCACTTCTTCCTGCAGGCATTCCGCAATGGTTATAAAGAAACATTCAGTTTTTAATGTAGTATTTAACATACATTTGCATACTGATATTCATGGCAGAGATAGTTATGTTTATATATGTGCTTATTTGTATATCTATCTATCTATCTATCTATCATCATGGACGGACGGTAGACACATCGGCTCCCATGTAAGTTGCATTTTTCACCTCTTAAAAGACCTATTTTGTTTTAAAATTTTGTATAAGTTGTGTATAACACAAAATACTTCGTGAACATATATTTTTCAAAAGGGAAATAGCTCTATTTAGAGCCTTATTTCCAAAAATTCAAGCATATCTTCCTCGTTCCTAGCCATATTCTGTAAAACGAATATGGCTAAGGTTTTCAACGAGGCCGACTTCCCGCTCCTAATGCCAGAGGCGAAAACACTTAATGCCGTTCCGCATGAACGCAGACAAGTGATGAAGAAGAGCAATGATTCTGAGTCAACTGCTGCTGCCTCAACCACCACCACTACCACCATCACGTGTACAAACTCTGCTGCTACAGCAGTCTTGCCTGCCACCGTCACCAGTGACAACAACAACAACAACGACAAAGACAACAACAACAACAGCAAGAACAACGACAACGACACAAATGTCCTTGCTAACACGACCACTGTCCTCACCACTGCTACTACCAGTGACAATAACAACAGCAACAACAACAGGACACCGGCCTTCAACACCAACACCACCACTACTTCGACAAACTCTGCCGCCACTACCACCACCTTTGAACCTGGCAGTACCAACACCACTGTCAATACCACCATCAACAACTACAAGACGAACAAGATAAACAACACCACAAACGCCACAAACAACATATCTGCCAGCATCACAAAAACAAATTTTGCCGATGCAACGAAAGAAAAAAGAACAATATTAACATTCACCCAAAAACAAATCAATGACACAAAATCCCTTCTCACGAAAGGTGACACTGTACAAATACACATACCAAAAGAAATCATTGAAAATACAAACAAGAAGCACATATCATACAGACTTATCAACAAGAAAACGAAGCGACCGGAGAATTTCTCCACCCAAAAAATTGAGATTTATCTCAAACCGATATGGCCCTTTCAAAGTCATGTTACTTGGGGACGAAAATTTGCCACGGTCCTAGTACGCTTTAAGAGCGAACAGTTAGCGAAGGAATTTTCAACACTCTCTCTCCACACAGATGACTTGGTGATGATACCGAGTTATCTTGGACAGAGAGTGACGAAGGTGACAGTAAAGAATGTCCCTTCACAAGTGGAAACACAGTGGATAGTAGGTTCTATATGCCTCGAAATGGAGGAGGCAAGTATATTAGAAATTGCTACTGCAGAGGAGAAAAACTGGGAAGGAGGAAAAAAAGTCGAAGTCCACCTCCACATCACTGAAGAGGAGTGCCAAAAGATCCCCACACACATCCAACTGACAAAGGACCACAAGTTATATGTAGTGGTGGAAGGAAGGCGGCCACGTTGTTATGTATGCGGCAGCGAGGCACACCTCAAGGACAGTTGCCCAACCGCCGCCAACCAAAAAAAAGCAACAAGGGCAACCACCAAAACCCGGAAAAAAACCCCTACTACCAACACCACCATCAACAATCAAAACAAGAGAAACACAAGCAACACTGGCAACTGAGAAGACAACAGCATCTGCAAAAACAACAAGTGAGGAAGCAGGGGAAAAGAAAGAAAATTCCAAGACTGTTTCCCCCTCCCCCACATCACACACACCTCACACAAATAACAAGCCATCAGCACCAACAAAAACAGCAACACAACCACTCACACAAGCACACACAGACGCTCACAATTTGCCCCTACCCCCTTCCGATTCCTCAGAACCTTCGTCGGAAGATGAAAGTAATGAGGAATGGCAAATAGCCGAGAAAGGAAGAAGGAAGAGGAGCAAGAAAAGAAAAGCAAACACAAACAAAGCAGGGAGATACACAACTCCCGAAAACACTCCAGACACCAACACAAGCACACACAACTACAACGCAAGCAACAAAACCCCAAAAGCAAGTACACACACAATGCTCACTGCCATCAACACAAAAAACTCAGAGTTGATGGAATACATCAACACAAAAACAAACATAACAAACGAAGACATAAAAACCAGCAACCACCCATACACAACACCGCCAGAACACCTCAAAATACTACACATAACACCAACCCTGCACCACACACTAAAATCTATTTTTCCAAAGGCAGTTGGCAAATGCCAAAAATACCTGGCGAAAAAACTATATAGTGATCTCCTCGAAGAAAACCCGAAGGAGGAGACACAAAAACTCTCAAACGGTAAGTGACTCTCTTTATAAAACTTTAACACTCAAATCAAAATGATGCTCAAGATTGGTTGTGTAAATGCGCGTGGCTTGGGGTCCCCTTGGAAACAAGGGTACCTCCTAAATGACATAAAGTCACATAAACTAGAAATCATAGCCATAAGCGAGACCAGACTCCATGATCCGCGGGCCCTATCGTCCATGTTTGGCAGACAGTTTAACATTTATTTTTCTTCCTGTCTGCCGAGAATGGGCGGTAGTGGCACGGCGGTACTCTTTCGCAAGAGTCTGGATCTCGAAGTAAAGACAGTATTCATAGACCCGGAGGGTAGATTGGTTGTTCTGGATGTCGATGGCAGCGATGGGTGTGCTTTTCGACTCATATCAGTATACGCACCACCTTTAACAGGTAGGCCGGATTTCTTTCGACGTCTAGAAGTATTCCTAGGAACGTCTCGTCCTTTACTTTTAGTGGGGGATTGGAATGCTACCTTGGACACGCATCTAGACTATGTGGGCAGAGATAGGAATAGACGGGGATGCAAATGCCTCAAAGACCTGCTCAGACGCTTTCAACTGTCTGACAGGTACCGACTCGATTACCCGAATGCGCCAATGTGGACATGGACAAACCGCATCGGGTCGTCGAGATCGTATCTAGATAGAATACTGTGTAGGAGAGTAGATAGAGATAGCATAGGGTGTCCACAATTTCACATAGTCAGCTACACGGATCACAAACTTGTGACGTGTACGCTAGACTTAGATAAGACACATAGGCAGGGCTCCGGTTACTGGAAACTAAACGCGTCTTTCCCGTCGAGACAAGTTTTCAGAGACCGGATTAGCACGTTAATAAAGAGGGCTTTGACAGGAGCCATCATCAATAACAAATGGTGGTTTGCTCTCAAGAGAGCAATAAAAGCAGAAGCGGTTAGGTATAGCAAAGCACTAGCCATAGACAGAAACAGAGTAGAGGGTGAACTAGTTAAGAAGCTAGAAGAGGCAATTAGAAGTGGCATCGCATCCGACGTTTTGGCGGCGAGGTTGGCCCTTGACCAACACTTCAACGCCAAACACGAAGGGTGCGTTGTCAGGGCTAGGATGCGTGTTGGAGCCGCACGAGAGGCCCGGGTGGCGGAGGCGCAACAGGGCAACAAAGCCACCATTCGGTCTCTGGTGGACGAACAGGCGCGCGAACTGCTCGAGCCAAGCAAAATGTGTGAGGCCTTTCAGCGGCACTTTGCTCGACTGTTTGGGACGAATGGCGAGCGAGAACGCAGGGTGGACTTCAGTGCCTACCTGCACAGCCTGCCACGACTCTCGGCAAGAGAGGCGGAGTGCTGCGAAGGTGCCATCACGGCGGCGGAAGTGAGGGACGCGATGGCGGGATGCCCGAGGGACAAATCTCCGGGTTTGGATGGTCTGCCCTACGAGCTTTACAACTGTAAGCCAGACTTGTTTGGAGACGTCTTGGTGGCGGTGTACTGCAACTGGCAGCAAAACGGGAGCATTCCCGGTTTTGTGAGTCGAGGAGCCGTAACGCTGCTGAAGAAAGATCCAAACTTTAGGCCCATCACTCTGCTCAATGCAGACTTGAAAATTTTGGCCAAGGTGTTAGCCAAGCGGTTGGCGCTTGTCATCGAGAAACTGATCGGCAAGGCGCAAACGTGCGCGGTGCCGGGCAGGAGCATCCATGACAACCTCCATCTGATGCGCTACATCATAGAGAGGGTAGTTAAGGAACCTGACATTGGTGGGGCCCTGATCAATTTAGATCAATCGAAAGCTTTCGATAGGGTAGACCATCAATACTTGGAGGCTGTCCTCATAGCAGCCGGCTTCGGTCCCATTTTCCGCGGCTGGATGGCTGCCTTGTACAGAGGCATCCGTTCGGTAGTTCGCGTCAATGGGCACCTATCAAGACCCTTCGACATTGCACGTTCGGTCCGTCAGGGATGCCCCCTCTCGTCGCTTCTGTACGTGTTGACTCTCGAGCCACTACTGCGGAAGCTGGCGACGCTGAGGGGCATCCCGCGAGAGTTGGGATGCGGGACGAGCGTGTCGGCATACGCGGATGACGTCACCGTCATAGTGTCTAGCCAAAAGCACATCGAGCTTGTCGGCGAGACACTGAGAGAATACGAAGCGGTAACGGGAGCGAAAATCAACCGGGATAAGTCAGTGGGCTTGCGGCTCGGCACCTGGAGAAGCAACCCCATGCCGTCAAGTAGCGCCTCCGTCGTGGGACGTTGGACTGACGGTCCGGTTGAGATGCTCGGGGTCTGGTTTGGTCCAGACCTCCAAACGGAGAAGAACTGGGACAAGATAACGAGAAGGGTGGCCACTCTAGCCCGGCAATGGGCCGAGAGGAAGCTTTCCCTGAAAGGTCGGGCGGAGGTGGCGAACACGTACATCGCGTCCGTCATCTACTACCGCCTGACCGTCGTTCCTTGTCCCGACCCTACAATCACCAAACTGGAGCGCATCCTCTTCCGCTTCTTGTGGAAAGGAAGCGTTCCGATGGTTAGGCGATCCGTTTGCTGCCAACACCCGTTAAAAGGAGGACTGGGCATGCCGTGGTTGATGATGCGCAGACACGCGCTGAGACTGCGACATCTCCGGCTCTACGTAGACAGCGGTGAACAGGTGTGGTCACCGTTTGTGCGGCGCGCTTTCCCGCAGCTCGTCTCCATGACCGAACTGCAGTCATGGATCAAGAAGAGGCCGAGGAAGGGCGAATGGCACCGCGAGTGTCGCGCTGCTCTTCGGCAACTCCAACAACCCGGGTCAACCTTGAGCGACTGCATCACAACTAACGCATTCTATAGTGGATTAGTGGAGGGAAGGTACGACGACGATCTCGGGGCGAACCTGGGCGTCGACGAGGAATACCTGACCCGCCTGTTTAAGACGACCTTCGGGCCGGGACCTATGGACAACTTCCAGAGATCCCTGGCCTGGCAGTGCTATCGAGAAGCACTACCCGTTCGGGATAAGCTCTACAGGCATGGCTCGAGAAACACGGGGCCGACCTGTCCGAGATGCCGGCAGAGCGACGAAACCGTTCTGCACGCACTCGTACAGTGTCCCACCATTTCCGAGCTGTGGGCTTACGTCGAACGACTGCTATCGCGTGTGGGACGAGTCGGTCTATCAGCCGAGTCTATCGTGAATATTGTCGCGCCTCCTTCGTTTAAACGGGAAGGAAGAGCTATTTTCATCGTACTTGTGGCTATGGCGAAAGAATGTGTATGGTGGACGCGTCTGAAAGGTCTAGAGACAAAGACTTTCCTCTCTGGGCAATCTCTCATCAACTTCTTCAAGTATCACCTGAAGAGGAAGTTGAGAGTAGAAAGGGAAGTCTTGTCTAGTGAATGCTTCAAAAAAAGATGGGTGAATGTTGCAAGGATGGCACGTGTGAACGACGGAGCCATCTTGAGCATAACCCTATGAACAAGAAAAAAAAATAAAACAAAACGGCAAAAGAGAGTCACTTACTGTTATAGTTTCTTCAATGAGAATATTGACCAAGGTTACCGTGGTCTTTTCCGTAGGCTTTTCCTTCCACGGCTAAACCTAAACTGTCCTCCCCTCTTTTTACACGAGAACATTACTGTGTGATACACGATCCCTATTGATCGGCCTTTCCTTTTCTTTTTTTTTTTCGATCCCTTTTGATCGAACTCCCCCTTTTTCCCTTCCTACGATCCCTTTTGATCGACACCACCAATTTTTTTTTTTTTTTCCTTCCTTCCCCCTCCCAAAAAGAAAAGCTCTACATTGTATTTGTCCCATCTTCGTTGAGCCCTGTGTGGCTAATAAAAGAAATGTATCTATCTATCTATCTATCTATCTATCTATCTATCTATCTATCTATGTGTGTTGTGTATGTATGTGTGTGCGTGTGATTGTGTGTGTGCGTATGTGCGTGATCGTGTGTGTATGCACGAAGGGTGTTTATTAAAGATTTTCCCTGACCCACTTCCGGTTATAGCAGGAAACGGAACTTTTACAGGTATAATTATACATGTCACTACATGTCACATTGTAAATTGCAGCTTTCCCTAGTGTTCGTTTGTCTCTTACGGCTGCTGAAGTGGACTAAGGTATTATAATGGAGGCAGTTGAAAGCAGACCAGTGGTCAGGTTCTTATACTTGAATGGTCGTACACCAAAAAAAGATTTTGATGGGATGAAAGAAGTTTATGGTGGACGATGCACTATCATACGACGTAGTCAAGCACTGGTGTCGCCAGTTCAAATGTGGTTGGACATTGGTGGAAACTGCTCCTATTCCTGGACGACCACATTCCGCCACTGATGACGACACCATCCATAAAATGGAAGCCACCATATTGGAGGATTACCGCATAACTATTCGGCAACTAACCATTTGAGCACTAGGGTCGTTAAAATTTCCGGCCTTGTGCCACAGTTTGAAAGGAGGCGAGCTGGCAGAATCGTTAGTGCGTCGGGCAAAATGCTTAGCGGCACTTTTTCTAGCTTTTTCGTTTTGAGGTTAAGACCTGCTAAGGTCAACTTTGCTTTTCATCCTTCCGGGAACGATAAAATAAAATACCAGTCAAGTACTGGAGTCGATGTAATTGACTAAATTCTAAATTTTTGGCACAAGGCCAACAACTTGGAACAATTATTCTCAATTTTTGTTGCGATGATTGTTAGTTCGGCATTTTTGGACATCTCGACAAAACCGGTAGAGCATCACGTCATGATCAACTTGACATTTCATCTTTGTTATAGATGTTTAGGCATAGGTCAATTCTAATCAAGCAGACCTATGATCATCGAACTTCTAACCATGACCATCAGGTATTTTTTTTTTTTTAAATATGAAGGCCAGCATTATCTAATGCCTCTTCCATTTGTTTAAAATAGTTGGGATATGGTTTAAACGAGATGTAAAAGTACGAGTCCAGTACTTGGAAAGCCGAATTTGTCCAATAGTATTTTCCTCGTCCCAAAATAAATTTGTGGCTTTGAGCCAATTTTAAGAAATCATTATTGGACAGATTTGAATGAATATGTAGTAAAGAGTATTCTGACATGTAGTTGTAGAATAATAATAATAATAATAATAATAATAATAATAATAATAATAATAATAATAATAATAGTAATAATAATAATAATAATAATAATAATAATAATAATTATTATTATTATTATTAGTAGTAGTTGTTGTAATAATAATAGCAGTGGTAGTAATGATGGTGGTTGTGTTGTTGTTATTATGTTATGTTGTGATGGTGATGAAGGTGGTGGTGGTGGCGGTGGTGGTAGTAGTTATTGAAGTGGTAGTGGTGGTGGTGATGTTAGTAGTAGTAGTAATAGTAGTAGTAGTGGTTGTTTGGCCCGAATTAAACCCGAATCCAGCAGACCAATGATCATTCAATGGATTCCAATTGTAACCATCTCATCTGTTGTTTTCAGACATAGTGTATATAACATTACATTATCTAACGTGTCTCTTCCCCCACCTTTTTTTTTCTATTAAAGATAGTAAAGATATAATTTAAGAGAGATTCGACTGCTATTTTTAAGAGGTCGTGATATCACTTAGAGGTTTCCTTGTTTCTGCTTATAAAAAGAGCCTTCACCCGGTTTCTCGAACCACTAAAAATAGCTGCCATATCATCTTCAAAAAAGAAAATGGACATCGAGTAATGTGGCCATTGATAGAATGTTTGGAATTATCATGCGGCAGCTGGCGGGGCTATGATATCTTTGGTCGATCATTCATCGATTTTGAAGGAGAAGGCGAGGGGCTAAGCCACAACCACGACGATGACCATAACCCAAACTACTACTACTACTACTACTACTACTACTACTACTACTACCATCTCCACCTCCACCAGTACCACCATCACTACCACCATCACCACCACCATCACCCCCCCCACCAACAACAACACCAGCACTTTACCCCATCACCAGCACCAGCACTAACACTCCAGCACCATCAGAACCACCACCACCACCACCACCACCACCACCAACAACAACAACAACAACAACTGTGATCATTTTTATGTTGGTTGATGATAATTCGCTGGACATGAATTAGGGATATAAGCGTTAGTTTAAATTTGCGAGTGTTCCTGCTCTTAATTATAATCTATAATTGAGGTGTCTATCGATAGATTTATTGTGTGCATTGCACGTAATAATGTTAATCCGCTAAAACGTGTGCTGTTAGCGTCAACTATGTAAATACTTAGGGGATTTACATAAAGGGGAGCTTCTACAGTGATTGCTAGAAATAGCAACGCTATTTCACTCGAATCAAACCTTGTCTGAAAGGGATGCATTTGAAAATGTGATCCTATGTAAGGATGGTTATAGACGGAACGCTTTTTGACCGTTGCTCTGCTTGATTATGGTTGCCTTGGAGTTAAAAAACCACTAGTGTTACTCAGCGTTTCAGAGTTCCCCCATAACCGATCATCAGACAGTGTGTGTGTGTGTGTGTGTGTGCGTGTGTGTGTGTGTGTGTGTGTTAATGCATATATGTCTTTACGTGTGATTGCGTACGTATGTGTGTGTGTGTTAATGCATATATGTCTTTACGTGTGATTGCGTACGTATGTATTTGTGTGTCTGCAGACTACGTATCCCGCATAGCAATTGTATATTTGTATTTAATATTAAACAAGTTTCGTAACTTTCTTAAAAAGGCTGATTTCCATGTATCTTTGTTTCCTTCGAACAACGTTCTGGTTTAACGTCTGAAGGTAACCTTGTCTAAATTGCATTATTCTTACTAATCGAGCTAAGTAACTAATTTCTTAGCAGCCAATCAAAATAGTTTACTACTTCTCTGCCATTACCGTGCTGTCTCCCTATTCATTCAAATCAAGCTAGTTCAATATTCTTCGTTATTCGTTAACTTTGATTTGTCTTAAATTATTCTCAACTATTACTCTTTGACTGCAAATTACCAACTGTCTACTTGTCTGGACTGTTTATGAAGCAGCTGGAGTTGGCAATAATCAACTCTCTTGTCATTTGTTGCATCTATTCCCCTGTTTTATTCATGCGAAACTCACACACCGCTTGGCTGAAAGTACGTTCTTTATCTTCTTTATCAGTCCAATGTTAATCAACGTTCATTTGTACGTCCTGCTTGATTACATTGCTTACATACCATTACACCCATTGCTAACTTATGGGTCTTTTCCACCATATATATTCTTCTCTTTGTCCCACTTCACACAAACTCTTCAGTCTTAGATTATTTGTCTAGACATTTTAATTTAATTGTGAATCAATTATGGCAACTGCTACGTTGAATTTACTTTCCGTGTACTTTCGACGTCATAACTAGTTCTTTAGAGTAGTTATCCTTATCAACCGTGTTCTTGCTGTTGTTATAACCCTTGTTGTTGTTTCTGTCATTTTCATAGTTGCTGTTGTTGTTGCTGTTGTTGTTATTCTCGTTATTATTGCGAAGTGTTGTTGTTGTTGTTGGCACTTCGTCGCTTACGACGTTGAGGGTTCCAGTTGATCCGATCAACGGAACAGCCTGCTCGTGAAATTAACGTGCAAGTGGCTGAGCCCTCCACAGACACGTGTACCCTTAACGTAGTTCTCGGGGATATTCAGCGTGACAAAGTGTGACAAGGCTGGCCCTTTGAATTACAGGCACAACAGAAACAGGAAGTAAGAGTGAGAGAAAGTTGTGGTGAAAGAATACAGCAGGGTTCGCCACCATCCCCTGCCGGAGCCTTTTAGGTGTTTTCGCTCAATAAACACTCACAACGCCCGGTCTGAGAATCGAAACCGCGATCGTATGACCGCGAATCCGCTGCCCTAACAACTGGGCCATTGCGCCTCCACTGTTGGGAAGTGTATTCAACGAGTAAATAAGTTTTACTAAGTTCGCTCCTTACTCAGCTCGTTACCAATGTTGAGTACAGTATGTATTTTAATTCTTTTAATTTAGAATACTAACATTTTTTAGAATACAAAATCGCTTTAGAATACTAAATTTAGAATACTAATATTCTTTAGACTACTAAATCGCTAATTATTTTCACTTAAGAATTTATCTTGTAAAAAAGAAAACAGGAGTAACTCGATCTTCGTGTTAATTGTCGCTGTTCGCGACTTAATTAATGTAAGTTTAGTTTTCTATATACGTTCAAAGTTTTAGAAAGAGTAACAATGTCACAGAAAGACAGAGAGAGAGAGAGTGAGAGAGAGAGAGAGAGAGAGAGAGAGAGAGAGAGAGAGAGAGAGAGAGAGAGAGAGAGAGAGAGAGAAAGAGAGTAGGAGAAAGAGCAGGGGAAACCGAAAGAATTGATGATGTTATATTGGAAAATGGCAATATTTAAAAGTAGAAATTAAAATTCATCAAACAATAATGAACCAGCAGTCGCTAATGACAACATCCCCTGCAAGAACACTCTACTTTCTCCGAGAACTAACGAAATAAAAACAGCATCTAAATTATTAGTATCATCACTACAATCACTATCATTATCCCGACCATCATCACCGCCACCACCAGCATCAGCAGCTTCGAAACCAGCACTGTCGCCACCGCCGCCACCGCCGCCACCACCATGCCCGAGCTTGTTATTGTTTTGGTTGTTTTCGAAAAAGATCGAAGATCAATAGGAAAATACGTTCCGCGTTACGGCAAGTTTCTAGCAACTCGCCACTTCTGTAACGCGGGGAAAGGATTCACACACACACACACACACACACACACACACACACACACACACACACACACACTAATACTCACACATATGTATATGCGTGTATGTATGCATGTATATATATATATATATATATATATATATATATATATATATATATATATATATATATATTCTCTTTCTCTTTTCTCTTTTACTTGTTTCAGTCATTTGACTGCGGCCATGCTGGAGCACCGCCTTTAGTCGAGAAAATCGACACCAAGACTTATCCTTTGTAAGCCTAGTACTTATTCTATCGTTCTCTTTTTGCCGAACCACTAAGTTACGGGGACGTAAACACACCAGCATCGGTTGTCAAGCAATGGTTGGGGGCAAACACATGATAGATCGCTGACCACTACATTAAAATTTTTTTCTCCTTCTTTCTCTCCTTGTTTCTTTCTGTGTTCCTTTCAGTTGAAGAGCGTAGGCTCGAAACGTCAAAGACTTTCTCTATTCCCGAGCGTTAAACTAATACATCCATTTGTTGTTTACACCACCTGTCTTCGTCTGTTGTTTTTTTCGTAAATTCTCCCATATATATATATATATATATATATATATATATATATATATATATATATATATATATATATATATATACGACGGGGTTCTTTCAGTTTCCGTCTACCAAATCCACTCACAAAGCTTTGGTCGGCCCGAGGCTATAGTAGAAGACACTTGCCCAAGGTGCCACGCAGTGGGACTGAACCCGGAACCATGTGGTTGGTAAGTAAGCTACTTACCACACAACTATATATATATATATATATATATATATATATATATATTTGCACACACATACACACACACACACACACACACACACACACACACACACACACACACACATATATATATATATATATATATATATATATATATATATATATATATATATATATATATATATAGATAGATAGATAGATATATATATATGGATATAGGCGTGGCTGTATGGTAAGAAGCCTGCTTCCCACCCACATAGTTCCGTGTTCAGTCCCACCGCGTGGTACCTTGAGCAAGTATCTTCTGCTATAGCCTTCGACTGACCAAAGCCGTGTTAGTTGATTTGGTAGAAGGAAACTGAAAGAAGTTCGAGTAAAACCATTGAAGGCTGTGCTTCCGGATGGCCGCAGTGCAAAGAAAAGTGAGCTAGTAGAGGTTATTTGTTTTATCAAAATAGCTCGTGGAAGTAGAACGGTGGTAACCACCGATGAAGACGCTCCCTCATTAATACATGCATTAACATACTCGCGCGCGCACGCGCACACACACATACACATACGTCACTGTGTGGAAGAAATATGGGCATTGTTCTACAGCTTCGTCTATTTGTTACAATAACCTTCTGTTGACAAGTGCTTGTTAAATTGTTTTAATTTCGTAATGGAATCTAAAGGTCGATAGACCAAGGAATTTAATTATTTCAAACTGTAAGTATAAAGGAATATTTAGTAGATACAAAAAAATTGTTCCTTATACATACATACATACATACATACATATATATATATATATATATATATATATACTTTATCTTTTACTCTTTTACTTGTTTCAGTCATTTGACTGCGGCCATGCTGGAGCACCGCCTTTAGTCGAGCAAATCGACCCCAGGACTTATTCTTTGTAAGCCTAGTACTTATTCTATCAGTCTATTTTGTCGAAATCTAAGTTACGGGGACGTAAACACACCAGCATCGATTGTCAAGCGATGTTGGCGGGACTAGCACAGATACACAAACATATACACTCACATACATATATATATATGCACATATATACGACGGGCTTCTTTCAGTTTCCGTCTACCAAATTCACTCACAAGGCTTTGGTCGGCCCGAGGCTATAGTAGAAGACACTTGCCCAAGGTGCCACGCAGTGGGACTGAACCCGGAACTATGTGGTTGGTAAGCAAGCTACTTACCACACAGCCACTCGAGTGGGTGCTGAAAAGTTTCTGACTTTGCGTAAAAGAAAATACCGATGGATAAGTTAATTATGATTTTATTGAACATATTCCCCTCTCAGATTCACACACTTATAAACCTTGTAAAAGAACTCGGAAGGTTGGGCCTCCAACCAAGCCTTTCGCGGTACACTTAAAGCCAGGAACTTTTCAGCACCCCCTCGTATATATATATATATATATATATATATATATATATATATATATATATATATATATATATATATATAAATATATATATATATATATATATATATATATATATATATATATATATATATATATATATCCACAGACACATAGATACTCACTTATACACATACTAACACGCACACACATTTGCATACGATGCAAATACGACGCATACGATGGTGAATCATTGATTATCGGCCATACTTTTATAAATTTTTTTCTCTTATTTGCGGGAAATTTAGTGGCACGCACGTGACTAGACGTCGCCTCGAGCCTCTAGTCACTATGATACAGGTTTGAACTGCTCTACTAATGATGATTGTGGTGGTGCCGATGCTGATGATTGCGGTAGTTGTAGCGCTGATTGTGGTTGGGGGTGATGGTGGTTTTGGTAGTGTTGTGGTCGTGCTGGTGGTGATTCTGGCTGTAACGGTGGTGGTTGTAATAATGACAAGCACACATATCTATCTATCTATCTATCTGTCTATCTATCTATCTATCTATATATGTATGTATGTATGTATGTATGTATGTGTATATGTATGTATGTATCTATCTACATACATACATTCATACACGTATCATAATTGACAATCACAACTTGGTATTGATGAATAGTGAACACTAAAAATGGTGTTTTAATGCATTATGTCCAATTAGATTGTGGCTTTGATAATGTAGACAAATCGATGATTCCGTGTTAGATCATCGATTTGCTTATTTTTGAATACAATCTTGTATTTCACATTTTCTAGTCTTGGGCAACACAGTTTAAATGTTCAAAGCCGATGCGGCTGATGTGCCTCACACTGATCTGATGATCTTACCTGGAGACCACCTGGTACTTGGGTATTATTCACATGACCCACTATGTTGCAAGTATTCGGGTATGTTCATCAGTTTGAGCATAAAGTCCTCTCTTCAGTCAGAAAAGCCTTGAAAATAGTGATATGTACTGCTAATACTCTTCTGATTTGTTGTTGTTGGCACTCCGTCGCTTACGACGTCGAGGGTTCCAGTTGATCCGATCAACGGAACAGCCTGCTCGTGAAATTAACGTGCAAGTGGCTCAGCACTCCACAGACACGTGTACCCTTAGCGTAGTTCTCGGGGATATTCAGCGTGACACAGTGTGACAAGGCTGACCCTTTGAATTACAGGCACAACAGAAACAGGAAGTAAGAATGAGAGAAAGTTGTGGTGAAAGAGTATAGCAGGGTTCGCCACCATCCCCTGCCGGAGCCTCGTGGAGCTTTAGGTGTTTTCGCTCAATAAACACTCACAACGCCCGGTCTGGAAATCGAAACCGCGATCCTATGACCAAGAGTCTGCTGCCCTAACCACTGGGCCATTGCGCCTCCACTCTTCTGATTATTAAAAATACATATCTAATAACGGAAGGCCTGTGAATATCATGGAGCACAGCTCAATTATTGCCTGAGTATGGCTGTAAGTCAAATGGCTGAGACATGTAACAGAATAAAATAATGTATTTGTCTATTCATACATATATGCTTTGTGACTTGCTTTGAGAAAAGAATTGGCGATACGATTCTGAAGAACAAGGAGAATCTTCTATGTCTCATTGGAAAACCATAATCCTGGGAACTGCGACCCTTACAGAAACAGATAAAACTTCATTTAAGATAGTCAACAATATAGGCGTAGGAGTAGCTGTGTGGTAAGTAGCTTGCTTACAAACCACATGGTTCCTGGTTCAGTCCCACTGCGTGGCACCTTGGGCAAGTGTCTTCTACTATAGCTTCGGGCCGACCAAAGCCTTGCGAGTGGATATGGTAGACGGAAACTGAAAAGAAGCCCGTCGTATATATGTATAGGTATATGTATGTATATGTATGTATATGTATGTGTGTCTGTGTTTGTCCCCCCAACATCGCTTGAGAACCGGTGCTGGTGTGTTTATGTCCCCGTAACTTAGCGGTTCGGCAAAAGTGCCCGATAGAATAAGTACCAGGTTTACAAAGAATAAGTCCCAGGGTCGATTTGCTCGACTATAGGCGGTGCTCCAGCATGGCCACAGTCAAATGACTGAAACAAGTAAAAGAGTAAAAGAATGTAATTTATAGCGTAATAGTGAGTTGGACCAAATTTTGTCTTTCTGAAATGTTTTCATGGATTTGAAACAAGTATTTTGTAGTATTCCCTGTTTTGTGTCTCATCATAGAAAAGTGACACAAAATAATATAAGAAACAGACATCGTTTTATTCTAGATTATTTTGGTATCCGACGCAATCACGCCGAAATTACTAAATAAATATCTAACACGAGCTGAAAGGTCAATATCGCAGATCAAAAAAACAAGTGTACAACTTGTTCGACTGTGGCATACATTGTTCTCAAAGGTCAAACACTGGTTTGTTTGTATATCTGATCAAAAGAAACGAATATCGTCAACTACTACTACTACTACTACTACTACTACTACTACTACTACTACTACTACTACTACTACTACTGCTACTGCTGCTGCTGCTGCTGCTGCTATTACTACTACTACTAGTTTATTTTTCAATGTAATATATATATATATATATATATTAGTATTCCAGTATGCTCCTGAAATTAGACGTAAATTAAATTATTTGTGCAATATATTTTCCAACCACATGGTTCCGAGTTCAGTCTGGTGCGTGGCACCTTGGGCAAGTGTCTTCTATCGCTTCGGACCGACCAAAGCATTGTGAGTGGATTTGGTAGACGTCCGAAACTGACGTCCGTCTTTAGAATTCTCAGTCGGTATTTTTCGGGCAATTATGGTCTCTGTTAGTGTATATGTTTTCATTCATGTGCGTTTACTACAGCATTAGAACATTTTAGGTCTTATTTCTAGCAATGTAGGTGTTTTTTAACACCCTAGTCACAATTAGTGACAATTATAATTTTCCTATTTGGTGAAACATTGCAACCTGCTGTTTACATTAATTTTATATATATACATACATATAGGTGTGTGTGTGTGTATGTGTGTGTATGTGTGTATGCGCATGTGTGTGTGTGTGTACACG
>NC_142928.1:34509052-34544052 GCF_046866305.1 Octopus bimaculoides
GAGGAAAAGAAATTATCTAGAAATAGTTTAATATTTATACATATTATATACTTAAATACTAACTTTTTAGATGGTATCTGTGAATATTGATCAATTGGTATATACTGGTATTTAATAAAGGAGTACTGAGGTAAATCAAGTAATTTCTAAAGATCATTTCAAACAACATTGCCATATTGTATAAAGTTAAACTTTAGGGTAGTCAAGAAGATTATTAAGAATGATCTTATAACAAAAGGGTAATAGTTCTATGAATACTTCTGAGTATATACCAAAATTTTACCACAATAGAGGGAAGAAAAGAAAATTGCATAGAAATAGCTTTATATTTATACTTATTCTTTATCTAAATATTAACTTATTAGATGGTATCTATGGAGATTGATCAATTGGATTTAACTGGCATTTTA
Organism: Octopus bimaculoides; assembly: GCF_046866305.1. Classification (NCBI taxonomy): domain Eukaryota; kingdom Metazoa; phylum Mollusca; class Cephalopoda; order Octopoda; family Octopodidae; genus Octopus; species Octopus bimaculoides. The sequence continues at coordinate 34,509,463 of NC_142928.1, forward strand.
TAAAGGAGCACTGAGGCTAAAGGATTGCTCTGCATTTAAATTGATGTAATGGTTGCATTGCTCGATGAAGTCATTAATCAACCTGAGGCTATAGTAGAAGACTGTTGTCCAAGATCTTTTGCAGTGGAACTGAACCGATAACAACAGTTGCAAAATGAACTTCGTAACTACATACCACACATTTATGCTGCGCTTATAAATTTCCTTTTCTATTCTTGCCACCTAGTCCTAAACTGGGCTTTTTTAAATAGCAACTGGATGTCTCCGAAGTAGGTGGTGATCGTTGCCGTAATGTGCAGAAGAATGTGGTAATGGTCTAAGGATGCGTGCATGAGGGTATGAGGGATCGCTCCGTAGGCATTAGCCGAATCTATCCAGACATTATCAGGTCATTTTTGCCTTTTCTGGTCTCTTGGATCATCTGATTGAAAACTACAATGTATTCCAGACAGCCAAAGAAGCCTTGAAGTCTCGTATTCTCAACTTTTTTAACAGTGTTATTGATGTATCCATGCTCGATCATGTATAAAGTCATAATTTGCAACAAGGAATAAAGATTTTTGTTTTACACTTTGAAGGAATTGGTTCTGAATTGGCTGGTAGTTGAAGAGTTGCCTTGCTTTGGCATAAATAGCCTTCTGCCTTCTTTCGGCTTGATGATATGGTTCTTCAATTCAGACGTCTTATGGAAGGGATTTCGCAATTTCCAAATGATCAACTGATATTTCTTATACATTTTGTAATATACATACTTGAACTGGGGACAGATCCTACTCAAGACTTCTTCACCACTTCTCTCCTTTCGTAACGGACTACTGATTTTGACTTTATTACTAAGAATTTCAGTTCGGCTAACACATGGGTTGGCGATTAGGAATTGGTTTTGAAAGGTGTTGTTATGGATCTCCCCCAGGAACCCTTTACACCTTCTCTGGGGTCGATCAATCTTCGGGATTTAGTTTCACACAGCAGTGTTTAGTCAAACCTAAATGAGTCTTTGCTGAACTAAGCCATTTGTCTCCTTCCTCTGTCTTTGAGTTAATTCCGTTCTTCTGAGTCTGCACAAAAGTTACCAGACATGACCCGCCAGATCTTTCTTTTTCGGTAGACGCTCTTTATACTGCTTGCTGAAGGGTTTTGATTTCTTCCCAAAGTGATGAGTTTCTTTTATCTTTTATACTATGTTGCCTTGCAATTTTGGTGTTTATCTGCTTGTTCTCAGTTCAGAAGCTATTTCTGGTCAGAGTGTCCGTTATTGTTGTGAAGGCATTCACTTTTTACTCAGTGGTCCCTACAAGTATGGATTAAAATATTTTGTCTAGGTCTTGATCCAGTTGATGACAAAATCAAAATTGACAAAGTGTATGTGTGTATATGTGTATGTGCGCGCGCGCGCGTGCATGTACGTGTGAGGATGGGAAGCATACACGCACATATAAATACATATTACACACACTCACAGATATAGCTATATACAATACATAAGAGTGTGTGAATGCATGAACGTATCTATGCATTTATGTATGAGCGAATATTAGTATATATATATATATATATATATATATATATATATATATATTTCTATATATACAACAAAAACAAACCATAAACAAGTGTATTAGTGGATATGTTAGTATGGTTTTTTTATGCATGCGCATATTAATTATGTATGCATATACTGTGTATACTTGAGAGTGATCTCTCTCGCGCTCTCTCTTTCTCTTTTTATATTTCTATTAGTTCTGGATATCTCTTTGACTCCAATGTTATTCTAATTCATTCGATAGATCAACGAAGTGTAATAAATCCTTCAAATTGACTCGCTAAACGCAGCAAAAAAAAGAAAAGAAAAAAGAAAAAGAAAAACTGACAAAACACCCAAATTTTTTCATATTGGAAAGGAAAACATCTGGGGATTTGGTTAAGGATGGGGATTAATTGGATATCGATAAACAGATGCTGTGTCGTTTATGCCTTTCTCAAGAACATTATATAACTAAAGACATATCCAATCGATAAACCAAACTCACCATAAATAACCAAATCTATTTTACTCTTATATATATACAACTTATTTCAATTTGCATGGCTTTTGATTTTCCTGTTTCTTTCCCCATCTACACTTTCTTTCTTTCTTTCTTTCTTTCTTTCTTTCTTCCCTCCTTTCATTCATTCATTCATTTATTTTTCTTTCTTTCTTTCTCCCTATTACTTCGTGTATTTCTTCCAGATCTAATCGATTAGAAGAATCTTCAGCATGTCACATTTAGTTATGGCTCATTACGTACTGAGTTCAAATCCCATAGAGGTCAACTTTAACTTTTATCCTTCCAAGGTTGATAATAAATAAAGTACCAGTCAGATACTACGGTCTATTTAATGTTACCGTAAGGCATCTTATATGTGAATAGGATTACACAAGAACAGTGCATTTTCACCCTTTACTCGCATGTCATTGTTATGAACCTCTATTAAACGGGTACTCCGTCGGTTACGACGACGAGTGTTCTAGTTGATCCGATCAACGGAACAGCCTCCTCGTGAAATCAACGTGCTGAGCACCCCACAGACACTCATACCCTTAATGTAATGACACAGGATGCGACAAGGCTGGCCCTTTGAATTACAGGTACAACTCATTTTTGTCAGCAGAGTCGACTGGAACAACGTGAAATAGAGTGTCTTGCTCAAAAAGACATCGCCCGTCAGGAAGCGAACTCACGACCTGCGATCTTAAGCCGAATATCTTAACCACTAAGTTATGCGCCTTCACTTCCTGTCAAACAGACCTATGATCAAACGCGTTCCAGTCGTGAACATCCAGTCATTTTTCTTAAGGTATAATTTATCTCATACATTATCCAATGATATCATCCATGTTTTCCCTTGTGTTTGTTACCTCATTATGCTATCTTTTACTCTTCCTCTCTCAATCTCTCTCCTCCTTTCTAACTCTCTATCTTTCTCCTTTGTTACTCCCGCCCACTGAGGCTCCTAATCTAATATTCTTTCTTTCTCTCTCTTATTTTTGTTGTTGCAATTCTCTTTTTTCCCTTTTCTATTTATCTCCCCTTCTCGTCGTTTCTCCTCTGTAGATTTTCTATATTTTTATATTCTTTCGTTTCACTTGACTTCTATATCCCTCCCACACACTTTACTTCTTACGCTCTCTTCTTCTTCTTCTTCGTCTTCTTCTTCTTCTTCGTCTTCTTCTTCTTCTTCTTCTTCTTCTTCTTCTTCTTCTTCTTCTTCTTCTCCTCCTCCTCCTCTACTCCACCACCTCCTCCTCTACTCCACCTCCTCCTCCTCTACTCCACCTCCTCCATACTAATTCTTCGCATCTCTTCATTTTGTTCTTCCTTCGTTTGATCTTTTTTCATCTCTTGGGTTTTCTTTCTCTTTTCTTTTTACCTTCTCTTTTTACTTTTCTCTTTCTTTCCTTTCGTTTTTGTTTTCTTATTCCAAGCTCACAAATCATTCACTAATTTATTCGTTTCTTTTTCCTCCTGTATTCTTCTGTTTTCATTTCTCTCCATCATATACACACGCATACAAAAGCACATACACACATTCTTTGTCTCCTCTCATCTTTTTCCATCATATACAGCTTTCCTTTTCTCTTTTTTCTTTCTCTTTTTGACACGTATACCACAGACACACTGTACACGCAGTATAACCGAATGGTGAAAATGTTCTTTTCGCAAACACGTGATTCCGGGTTTGATCCCACCTTGTGAGTGTGAGTCAAAGTAAGTTAACAGAAGCTATGTACATTTGGGACTGTGGAATGCTCAGCCACTTACACGTTCATTCAGGAGTAGTAAATTCGTTTGACCGAACAACTGAATCGTCATCGTTGAACGACGAGATTCACTATAAGCCAATTTTCCGACATCAATTGATCAAACGATGAATAACGTAGTTAAGGAATGGATTGAAGGCGGGCATTGTCAGGAGAAGAAGGGATCTGGAAGCAGTAGGAACTTTCTGAGAGGGCATAGATGACTACTGTTATGTATACCTATAAGATAATGAAGGGTGAGAACTTACCCTATATTTTCCGAAGGTGGCGAGATAAACGTTTGTCAACGACCGTTTGGCAGAAGTTAAATAACGTCGGTATGAATAACCAAATATATATACAGGAAGTTAGCATAGTACGAGACAGGTAACCTCATTCACTTCCTGTTAACGAGCAAAGCAGGTAATCTCGTACTTCCTGTTAAAAAGGGGAGTGGGGAAGGCAGCTGGAGCTTGGCGCGAATAGAACCAGAACGAGAGACGGAGCTGCATACGGGTCGGACCGTTCACTACCTACCTTGAAACCATTGAGACTGGACATAATCTCCATATATGAACATTTACTTCCCTGTTTGAACACTTTGTTGTTGCGATCAGAAGTTTACCTCTTTTTCTTACATTATAATTTGTCTGATCGTAACTCTACGAAGAGGGAACTCATGAAATATGGACGGGTACCTCATAGTAGTCTCATCAGATCAATGTCTAATCAGGTAAAAGCTGTGATATTAGCAAAAACAGGGCCTTGTAGTTATTTTGGTTGCCATTGTTGTTGTCATCATGTTTTCAAGAGTTTTGTGCTAATTCCTCCTATTGTCCCTTCAAGTGCACCCCCGTGTATCTGAGGTGTGCAACATGTTTTTTGGGAAATGTAGGACTGTATTTGTATCAGATTCGCTGTGTTCGTGGGATTTAGTTTCTGTTTATTTCTGCTGTTAGTGGAGGCGCAATGGCCCAGTGGTTAGGGCAGCGGACTCGCGGTCATAAGATCGCGGTTTCGATTGCCAGACCGGGCGTTGTGTTTATTGAGTGAAAACATCTAAAGCTCCACGAGGCTCCGGCAGGGGATGGTGGCGAACCCTGCTGTACTCTTTCACCACAACTTTCACTCTTACTTCCTGTTTCTGTTGTGCCTGTAATTCAAAGGGTCAGCCTTGTCACACACCGTCTCACGCTGAATATCCCCGAGAACTACGTTAAGGGTACACGTGTCTGTGGAGTGCTCAGCCACTTGCACGTTAATTTCACGAGCAGGCTGTTCCGTTGATCGGATCAACTGGAACCCTCGACGTCGTAAGCGACGGAGTGCCAACAGAAATTTCTACTGTTAACTTAGTGTCTTGTCCATTGTGTACAGTATGTGTAATGTGAGTTGTAACATTTTGTTGAGAAGCATTGAATAGAAAACGAGTTATATCAATTGTTGATGCCGCAGTGTGGGATATTGATTATATAAGGGAATGTTTTGTGCATTTTATTGGGTCATGATTGTGCAGATTATATGGTGCATTATATTCTTTGGTGATAATCCCACAGAGTGCGTTTTGTGTGAATTTTGCTTTATTGGATGGTTATTGAATAGGGTGTCTGTCATGTGCGGTGAAGCTGTACTGTTTGAGTTGTGCTGTTGAGCAGAACGCGCGCAACATTGTGAGATATGGTATGGTTTGTGTGTTTTTGTTCAAAACTTACCTGTCATATTTTTTATTTGTATAAGACTGTGTCCTAATTGTGAGTGAGGTTGGTATTCTTAGTGTTTATTAGATTTGAGTTTAATTACTTCTGTGCACTCTTAGTAGTTTCTTTTCCACTTATCTATTTTTCAGTTTATTAAATTGATGCTGTAGTTTATATCTGTGGGTGCTGGTGTATTTAAACCTATTATCTTATTACCAGCATTGAATGTTTTTTGATATTCATTTGATTCTTGAGGCCATGTTATCGGTTTCATATACTTTTAAGTATTTGAAAAGGTGGTTATTCTTTATTTCTCGGATCTCGGTGTCTGTATCAAATTTATTGTCTGCAGATTTAGTCAATTTGTCTTTTCTTTTAATAGTTTTTGGTATATTTAGCTAATCCCATATACATTTGTATTTGTCTAATCTCATACACCATACACATTTGTAAGTCTTGGCCGACTTTATCAACAGTTTTGAGCAGATTTTAGTATTATTCCATGCAACTATTTTAAAGTCAGCCATGTAGACGAAATGGTTTATAGTTTTTGCGTCATGTGTTTGTAATCATTGACAGATTCATTCAGTAAATTGACTAATTGGATTAGACTAGGAAAAATAGTAGTGAGGATAGTGGATCTTTCTAGTAGTTTCCTCTTCTTAAGACTATATAGCCTGCTTCATTATCTCCCGATTTTGTTTTCTTGTAAAGGTGTGGTTATTTCCTTATTGACATGGCATATTTGAGGTGTTTGTCAGAGGCTGCTAATTTACGTGGTATCTAAAAGTGTCGTATACTATCAACTATTTTTCAGTAGTCAATCCACCTCATGTTAAAGTTAGCTTTCTTCTCTTCAATGTCTTCTGTAATAGCCCGATTTACCAAAAGAAACTCTTCACAGATATGAATATCTTTCCAGCATTCTTCCTGCTTTTCTGGTAATGTTATTTTATTGCTCTTCAGGTAGGAGAGTAATCAGCCTGTTGTAAAGTATAGATGTAAGGGGTTTGTATGCTGCTGGTACCCTCTTTATAAGTATATAGTTTGTAGGTACCTAATAATTTTGTTTTCAGGAATTCATTTTACTCCCCCACCATCCAAGTGTTGATTCTACTTATCACTTTAATGTATGATGCCACCACATATCTTTGAGAACTTTTGAGATATTTTGTTGAAATTAGAGACCTTGCTGGTTATACCCGTGGCGCTTTTACATACGTATTTCCCATCTTTCTTTCCTTTGGTCATATGTTGTTCTCCGCTTGATTAACCAACCAGATGTAGTGTATAAATATAATGAAATTATAGTTCTAAGATTTGGTGGTAGTGGTGGTAGCGGGGATCTAAAATCTTATTTTTTATAATTAAATAATTGATGTTTTCTCCTTTAGCAACCATTCAAAGGTTGTTTCTGCTCTCCGGTACCAGTACAGTGGATACTGTTTAGATCAGTATTTCTCAACCATTTTCCTACCTATTTGATTTCTATTTTAGTCGGATAGATCCTCATAATCATTCGATGTTTGAAAAATCCTTTTATACTCTTATAAATTAATTATCATTAGGAATTGTATTAAAAAAATTTTAAACTATTTTGTGTATTGTTGAAGTAAAACCAATTTATTATACTTAAATTTTAACAACAAAGATGCTTCAGTCAACCCTTTGGGCTTTCCATTTCTTTGCATTTCTTAGTCTGTTGGTGAGTTCCTCCCTGATTATAACGTGCCATGTTTGTAGTGCTGTTATTTATTTTTTCTCTTCCCTTTTAATCAATTATGTTTTATAATGTGTGTTGAATATTTTTGTTCCACATTCTCTCATTATGTTTCAATTATGTTGTTATTGGTATTCCTTCAGTGTTTTGTTTTTAATTTTTAGTTAATGTTAATGTCCCTGTAAAATTTTTCAGTATTTGATTTCAAATACTTTGTTCTCCTGGAAGAAATGCTCTCGTTTCTCGAGGCATTTTATTCTGCATGTTTTTGCTGATAGGATTCGTTTAAGCCTTTCTTTTGATTTCTGACTGTTTTCATTTATCGTTCGCGCTCTTTTTTGTCTTTTTCATGTAGGATCCCTCGTTCTCTCTCTTGCTAAATAAAGATAGGCCTTTTTTTTTCCAGTTTATCTTTTTGTCAATTTTCTTTACATTTTAGGTGGTGGTGGTGGTGGTTGTACAGAAGAAGGTCTGATTCTATTAGGGAGAGCCAATTTATCTCGATACAATCACTGCAACTGAACAGAACAGATCATTCAGTCTGTTGATATTCAGGTAGTTTGTTGCTGTGGACAAACTTTTTGTGGGATCCTATTTCGTTTATTTATACTTTCGTAGAGCTTCTTGTTCATGTATAGCTTGAGCAGGTGTTTACATTGATCCGTGTTAATCGATTTCTTCTTCTTCTTCTTCTTCTTCTTCTTCTTCTTCTTCTTCTTCTTCTTCTTCTTCTTCTTCTTCTTCTTCTTCTTCTTCTTCTCCTCCTCCTCCTCCTCCTCCTTCTTCTTCTTCTTCTTCTTCTTCTTCTTCTTCTTCTTCTTCTTCTTCTTCTTCTTCTTCTTCTTCTCTTTTCATTTTCTTTTTATCTTTCATTCTTCTTATTGTTTCGGTTAGGATCTCCTTAATGTTAAATCTGGTTAATCTATTATAATGTATGCTTTTATTCCTACGGTTAAATATCCCATGTGTCCTTTTTATTTGTTGTAATGCCTTGTTTGTTTCTTGTGTGGTGGATTCCTTGCCATTTTCCCTACTTTGAGTTCTCCGTTTATTGTACATGGGATCATTTGTGTTTTGTTGTTTTTTCTTTTATAGAATCTTATATATTTTGTATGTAACGAGTTTTATTGTAATGATTCCCCTGCTTTGTGGTTTGCGGTTCCTTTGTCTTGTGTTCATTGTGTATTAATTCTATGAAACGGATTTCAATTATGATGATTTTGTTAATGTTTGTAATAAAACGCATATTCACAAGAGTGTTTGCATTTATATTTTCCACCATTTCTTCGTTTTTTTTTTTACATGCTCTGGCAATGCATATTTCTTTGTTATAGTGGTCGTGTGTGTTGTATATGGAGTTGATATGTAATAATGAATTTATATTCATACTAGTGTTGATGGGACCAATGTTTTCTTTTTTTTATGTTGTACTTATTTTGGGCGTTAGCAATAAGAGGTCGGCCTTTCTTCCCGGAGATAATCTTTTGAGAAAACACCGACACTAAACCTCGTGAAACATCACTTTATATCGTGATCGTAAGAAACTTACGCTATGAAATTCATTATTATTTATGACTCGGACGGTTGTGTTGCTATCGATTTATTTATCTATCAATGGGCATGAAATTTAAAGTACATTTTTTAAAAATTAGTTTTCTTATAATTTACACTGAAAAGTTTGTTTTGTGTCTTATTTGTATTCAAAAGTTCGCTTGCCTTTTCTGTTTGTCTTAAGCGCTCATCCGCTTTTTACTTCCGTGCGTACATTATTCAAACAAAATATTTTGTGTATAATCCTTTCTACTATAGGCACAAGGCCTGAAATTTGCGGGGATTGGGTAAGTCGAACACATCGACCCCGGTGTTCAACTGGTACTTATTTCATCGACTCCGAAAAGTTGAAAGGCAAAGTCGACCTCGGCAGAATATGAACTCAGAACAGAGCGACGAGCGAAATACCGCTAGGCATTTTGTCCAGCGTACTAACAATTCTGCCAGCTTACCGCCTTTATTTTGTATATAATAACCACATATCACTCGTGCCATATAATATATATTATAATATATATTATAATATATATCTTTTATAATTACATATCTTATTATAATTACATATCATGCAATACATAGCTTTTATAATCGTTTTTTTTTTTTGTGTTTGTATTCAAAAGATCATAGCGCTGTATTTTGTTTGTCCCACGCGCTTACTTTATTTTACATACTGACATTGTGTTGACATTCGATATCGAGAAATTTGTTTTGATTGAGAGGAAGTATCGAAAAATGATAATAAGGGCTAGAATAATGAAATGAAATTTTCTATTCACACTTGACAGTGTGAACAGAAAAATACTGAGATGTATAAGTATCTTGGAATACTAGAAATTGATACAATTAAAAGTGTAGAAATGAAGGTAAGCTTTAGAAGAAGATGTTTTCGCAAACTTAAAATTATAAAAGTCAAATTGAATACAGAAAATATCGTTGATGCAATCAACTTGAGGTAATATCCTTAATAAGGTATGAAGCAGAAATCTCTGATGGAAGATGGATGAATTGAAGGAGATCGACAGAGAAAAAAAAAGTGGTTCATTTTGCATGAATCGCTAATACTGGAAAAGAACGGATTGCAAAAGGTATTTAATGAATGCCGAAGAGGTGGTTGAACTAAAGAAAGCAACTCCAGGCTTTTGTTTGAAGAAGAACATTCTTAAGTAGGTAGTACGATAAGGGTTATCATTGTTATTATTTCCGTGAATGGTGGTATGCGTGGATGCTTAACATCTACCGTGTTTCCTAGAATGTGAGGATATGTGGTCATCATTTGTGAGAACCACTTTCTCATAACCAGTTCCCTTGACGGAGCTTTAGTCTAGAATTAAGAGTAGATCAACTTTTGGTGTCTGGTATCTGGAATGCTGTCAGACGCTCACAGTCATCGACCAGTTGGACAGTGCACTAGGTGGGACGTTACTGCTCGTGTTCTATAGTAGAGAATGAATGGTAAAAAATGCTAAACATCAATGAAATCTGAATAGTATATTTCTGAGGATTTTCAAATCAAGAATCATGAACAACTTCCCCAAACTCCCTGGCTTGGCACTGTTCTTGAGAGTGCAGAATCGCAGACAGTTGGACCTATTTAAATTGCGCGCACAGCGACGAAATTGTCCTTCGAACATTGTCCGAGCATTGCTGACATGTGAGATTATGTTGAGACACTGTTGCGATTAATATGAACCCAAGTTGTAAATTTAGTTCTTTCGGAAGATCGCTTCATCGTCAGCCAATTTTCCCTCTCCGGTTGCTATGGTTAAAAATGCAATCCAGTGAACATGATTGAAATGTTTAAGAAAAGACACTTGCCTATCTGGTCAGGCCTTCATTAGTTTCTTCAAATGCAATTTGCAATGGGAGGAAGATAAATAGAGAAATAGGGAAAGTTCTGCTCGCCAGATGTTTGATTGAAAGAGGGTGAGAGTAGCAAAAACGTGTCAGATGAATGTCTTTATTTAATAGACGTAGGATTATAGTTTGAAGAAGATCTTGTAATTGGTAGTAAGGATAATCCGGCATTTGAGGAGTTCCTCGATTGACCCCACCTGGCTGTCTCCTCATTGCGGTGTTTCATTCCAGTTTTGTTTCCCTTCGTCAACAGGTCTGAGGTTACGGCTAAAAGATGGATATTGTTCTTGATAGTAAGGATAAAGCGGCATTTGTGGAGTTCCTTGATTAACTCCATGTAGTTGTCCGCTTATTGAGACATTTCATATCACTTTTGTTTATTCTATTGTTTTACATATCTTTTCTTTCATATCGTTTTTGTTTTGATAATTCCTGTCCACCTACTTTCTAATTTGTCATAGTAATGTTTACCTGACCATCGCTCTTGTGGTAAGCTTTATTATTATTATTAATATTATTATTATTATTATTTTATTATTATTATTATTATTACTGTTGTTGTTGTTGTTGTTGTTGTTGCTGTTGTAGTAATAGTTTTGCTTTTGTTTCCTCCTCCTCCTCCTCCTCCTCCTCCTCCTCCTCCTCCTCATAATCCATTCATTCATTCCTTTCTTTTTTCCTTTGTTTTTTTTTTAATTTTAATTTTCATTTTCATTAATCGCTTCCTTAAAACGATTTTATTACATTTCTAAAATTGTTACATTTTTTAAATTCGCATTTTTCTACACTCAATCATTTCTTTTCTTTCTTTCTTTCTTTCTTTCTTTCTTTCTTTCTTTCTTTCTTTTCACTTCTCTTTCTCTCTCTCTCACTTTTTTTTCTCCCTTTGATCATGTTCATACTTTTTTTTTTTCCATTCCTCTAAAAGTATTCAACTGCAAAATTTTCATTTGCTTCAACTACACAGCATTCTGCCACGTTCTCTGTTTTTATTTTTTAAATTTCACTTTCTATTTCATATTGTACAGGTTATTATCAGAATTTTAGAAACATCATCGTCGTCGTCATTGTCATCCTCATTGTCTTCGTCTTCGTCGTCATCGTTGTCACCGCCGTAGTCGTCGTCATCATCATCATCATCATCATCATCATCACCAGCCATCATCGTCATTTAATAAGACATTATGGTAACGGCATTGCAAGAAACGGTTGTGTGCCGGATTAAACGTATTATAAATATTTATACGTGTGTTGATTTAGCCTTTTACTGTTCTCGTTATTGTTGTTTAATAACCGAGTTGATCTATGATTGAAGATTTTCCAGCCGTGACCATCGCGTCTTCGTCTTCTTTACCAGGGACTATACTTTCTAATGACCATACTTTCTATGATGTAATTTTGGTGAATTTAGCTGCTATTTTTAGCAGATCAACGGACTGCACGGACGATTGTTCATCCTTCTTCAAAGTCAGTAAAGTAAAAACCATTATTTACATTATTTACATTTGACGGATATTTGCCAAGAAATCGTTATGCGTTTAAAAATTTCATTCTCTAGGAGCGTTATTCGTTAATTCGTTTGATGGTTTCATACATTGGAGTAAGATATCCAATTTGCAGGGTAGATACGTCACCTGATAATATACCTTGTGGTATTTGATCTGGATCTCTTCGATCTGACTCCAAATTCTGGTGAGGCCTTCTGAGCTTTTAATACCTTTGGTGGTCGATAAATGAAGTATAACTGAAAGGGTCACTTTCCTCTGCTTCCCTCTCTGTCTGTCTGTCTCATGCATGACCGTGCACTCACATACATTTACACACACACACACACACACACACACACACACACACACACACACACACACACACTCACACACATTTCTCTCTCTCTCTCTCTCTCTCATAACAGTTCTCGAGTGAGCAGGACCTGAATGATCATTTCGCAGTCCCACTGCATATACAACAAGAAAGGAAAACGGTCATCCGACTGTTGCTATGCTAGGATACTTCCTTCTCTATTATAGTCGACTACAACAACCTTGGTACATTTTTTATCGACTGATACTTATAATATAAACCTCAGAAACACAAACGAAAAAGTGAGACTTGACGAGGTTTGAACTCCGATCGCAAAGAGGCATGACCAAATATGATGTCCTACCAGTTCTACCATTCATTCGACATAGAATAATTACCAGAAATATACTAGAAAGGGATTTAATTAATTTTCTGTGTCCTGCTCCAAACTGCTTATTCAATAAAGACATTTCTATCCGTCCCGGTTATGCCTGACCTGATAAATATGTATATAGTCTACTAGTTACAACTCCACTCTTTTACTCTTTTACTCTTTTACTTGTTTCAGTCATTTGACTGCGGTCATGCTGGAGCACCGCCTTTAGTCAAGCAAATCGACCCCAAAACTTATTCTTTGTAAGCCTAGTACTTATTCTGTCGGTCTCTTTTGCCGAACCGCTAAGTTACGGGGACGTAAACACATTAGTATCGGTTGTTAAGCGATGTTGGGGGGACAAACACAGACACACAAACATATACACACACACATACATATATATATATATATATATATATATATATATATATATATATATACGACAGGCTTCTTTCAGTTTCTGTCTACCAAATCCACTCACAAGGCTTTGATCGGCCCGAGGCTATAGTAGGAGACACTTGCCCAAGGTGCTACGCGGTGGGAATGAACCCGGAACCATATGGTTGGTAAGCAAGCTACTTACCACACAGTCACTCCTGCGCCTATAGCCACTCCTGCGCCTATAGCCACTCCTGCGCCTATAAATTATAGACACAAATTATAAATTATCTGCAAGGTTCAGTGCATAGTACCAGTAGACGGAATGACTGACTGCAATGTAAAAAAAAATCTTTATATGATTCTTCTGGTTTTGTAGATTTTTATTAGATCATAAGAATTTAGGTTTGGCACCAGTTTTATAACATGCAATAATTGAAGGAAATAATACTAGCTTCTTGACATGTCGCAGATGAAGGATAGCTTCTTGTTTCCTGTATAACATGCCAGTCTATGATAGCTTAGTTAAACATTTCGCTTCACAAGAACATGATTACGGGTTCGATCCTACTGCACAATTTCTTTGATAAATGCTTTCTACCATAGTTTCGGGTCGATTAAAACCTTGTGAGTAAAATTTAGTGGAGGGAAATTATGTGGAAGAGCATCGGGATGAGGAATTAGCTCTTGTTCTTACGCGGTGGACTTAATCCGTTGCCTGGCTAAATATCATCACCTGATCCTTGGGTAGTTGCCTTTAGTGGAGACGACTCTGTTGCAGACATTTGGGCCAAATCTACAAGACCAGAAGAATCCTTTACAGACGTCCGTCTGAATACAGCTTCTCGTCCTTCCTAAATCTCGGAGACATTGAAAAAGGTACTGCCATTCCCTCATTGACTAAGCAATTAAGGAACAACACATATAGATAGTCTGTTATCTATTTCCGACAATTAGGCGAACTTCCACAATATAAATTAAAATGGTTTTCTCATAAACGTAAGGAAATATCTGCTGTGTATTTTATATAGTGACATTATTCTCACCCTCGTCCTCACCACCACCACCACCACCACCACCACCACCACCACCACCAACAACAACAACAACAACAACAACAACAACACTGCCACCACCACCGCCACCACCACCGCCGCCACCATCTCCAAACTTTGGACCTGAAACAGAATATTTTTGAAGACAAAAACTTTCATTCCATTGCTACTGATCGTAGATAATGCACTTCTTACCTATAATTTCTATGTCACAAATATCCAAATGTTAAATGCATGTTTACGCCACCAAATACGCCACTATTGCAAATAATAGACCAAAGCGTCATTGCAACATTTAATACATATTGTCTTCAGTGCACATTTGGTCAGTTAATAAATGCTATTAACAAGAAAAGGGAACAACACAAAAGGACCTTGGAAATTATTCAGTGCTTTATATGAAGTAAAAATATTAAAGAACTGGAACATAACTATAGAGAGAAAAATATGAAAGTCGTTCGGAATGAATTCTGCCTTCAATTCAATGAAAATTTTTATGATTTTGAAAGAGTAGAAAAGATTATTCAAAATAAAACAGAGGTTGATTGTTGATCTTGCTAATCAATTGCACCTTGATGTTTCTACGAGTGACATAAAAGACCTATTTCGGTTACATGACCAAAAGCTCATAAACGAAAGCCTCATTGAAACTGAAGGACATTATGAAGAAAATGGAAAAGATTTAACAATGGAAACCCCTGCTTATTCCATCCCTGTTGAAGAAATAAACGAAACCTCACCGCACAATCAAATAGCGATTGAGATTTTCAAGTCCCAATATTCAAATTACAAGTGAAGTTGAAAATTTGCTGCCAATCTAAATAAATATCTCTTCTGGTCATTATGAAAGACAGTCGAGGAAGCACAGAACTCTCGGTACATTTATAAAGCAAAAAGAGACTTCTTCAAATGATCCAATTACGAGCAGCGAAGCAGCAACAGAAAACAGTGCCATTTCACTTTTTACTCTTTTACTTGTTTCAGTCATTTGACTGCGGCCATGCTGGAGCACCACCTTTAGTCGAGCAAATCGACCCAGGACTTATTCTTTGGATGCCTAGTACTTATTCTATCGGTCTCTTTTGCCGAACCGCTAAGTTACGGGGACGTAAACACACCAGCATCAGTTGTCAAGCGATATTGGGGGGGGGACAAACACAGACACACAAACATACACACACACACACACATATATATATATGCATATATATACGACGGGCTTCTTTCAGTTTCCATCTACCAAATCCACTCACAAGGCTTTGGTCGGCCCGAGGCTATAGTAGAAGACACATGCCCAAGATGCCACGCAGTGGGACTGAACCCGTAACCATGTGGTTGGTAAGCAAGTTACTTACCACACAGCCACTCCTACGCCTATCACTGTTTATTATTTATAAATGATTAAGGCAGTATGTATACCACAGTAGAGGCCCTGCATATCTGGACATCACAGCAGAGGCATATTTGTACATCAGATCGTAGGCTCGAAACGTCAAAGACTTTTCCATTCTCCCCGAGCGTCAAACTAATACACCTGCTTGTTGTATATATTGTTCATAGAAGAGGCATTTGAAAATGCAAGCCATACATTGTGAAGTGCGGCTGTGGTGAACATACATCTGTTGTAAAGTGTCTCTGCTGGAATATGACATTTTTATTGTGAAGCCCCGTTTTCTGTGAAGCACGTATATGCATTGTGGAATTTCTCTCCTGCGATATACATGAATGTATTGTTCCTATTGTTTTACACTTACACCTACCTCGAAGTGCCGGCTTCTGTGATGTACATACGTATATCGTGAAATATAATATCTCTGCTGTAATGTATATACATGTATTATCTCTGCTATGATGTACACACATCTATTAGGAAGTGTCTATACATCTATGTATTTACATGTATTGCATCTGTTGTAATATGCACACATGTAATGTGAAGTGTCACTCTGTAATGTATATATGCATATTGTCCCTACTGTAATCTACACATAGTTATACTTCCGCCGTGAAATAGCTGGCAACTAGTGAATGGTTTGTTCAATCGCGTTAATTAAATTATCGATTCATCGATCATCACAAGGCGAGAAAGAGTGAGAGAGAGAGAAAGGTGAGGGAGAGAAAGGTGAGGGAGAGAAAGGTGAGAGAAAGGGATAGAAAGGGAAACTGGTTGGCAGAGAAAGGAACAGAGGGAAGGTAAGACATTGAGATAGAGAAACAAATAGATAGAGATAGACAGATAGATAGACAGATAGATAGATAGATAGATAGATAGATAGAGAGAGAGAGAGAGAAAGAGAGAGGGAGAGAGAGTCAAGAGATAGATAGATAGATAAATAGATAGATAGATATATAGATAAATAGAGAGATAGATAAAGAGAGAGAGAGATAGAGAGAGAGAGAGAGAGAGAGAGAGAATAGATAGATAGAGAGAGAGATAGAGAGAGAGAGAGCAATTCCTTAATTGGAGAAAATGAAAAGGGAGAGGGAGATAAACTAGAAGGGAAGTTTGAGAAAGAGAGGGAGGGACAGGTTGAGAGTGAAAAAAGGGGAGAGAGAAGACATGGGCAGTAAAGGTGAAAACCAGAGCCAATCAGAAGAAGAATGTGGTTGTGTAGATATCGAGACAGAGATAGATAGAGAGATAGAAAAAGAAGGAGAGAGAAAGAGAGAAGGAAAGAGTAGTGAGAGATAACTAAAGAGAAGTAGGGGGAGAGAAGAAAGGAGAGAGAATGAGAGAAAATAGTTGTAAGGGAAAGACGTAGCCAATGAGGTAGAAATATTAATTTTAAGAGAGAGAGAGAGAGAGAGAGAGAAAGAAGTATAAAGGAGATGAAAGAGAAACCGATTTCGGAGAACATTGGAAACAGCCAAACATAGGGAGTGACAGAAGTTGATTTTGAAATAGAAGTGAAAAAAAAAAAGAGAGAGAGGGAAGGAAGACGAAAGCGGACTGTGAAATGGAGGGAGAGAAGGTAAGAAAGCAGACGGAAGATTTGATTGAAATACAAAGAGAAAATCAAAGAGGAAAAGAAGATTGAAAGAGGAGGGATATAAACACATACACACACAGGTACACACACGCACGCACACATACACGCGCACACGTACACACTCACGCATGCATGCACACAGACGCACACATGCATTCATATATATGTATGCGTGTTTACATTTGTACGTATATATGTATGTATGCATGTATCTATGTATGCATGTATGTACATGCAAACCTCTCACTTATATATAATGAGGTAAGAGAATAACTCAATGCTCAAAAGGGCCAACGACATGAATTTCCATACTTAAATTTAAGGGTGGATTACTGAATCCTGTGCACAATAGATTCTTAACTATTTGACTTTTCTTTCCGAGTAGAAGACAGAACGGCGAAAAAAAAAAACAGACAAAAAACAAAAAAACATGATGGCAATTGTTAGCAACTCTCAAGGAGAAAGGGAGATAATTTAAAGAAATCCAAAATAAGTTTCTCGAATTGAGGAAAAGATGGTTCGATTCTGATGATTTGTCACATGCAGGAACAAGTGTATACATATCTTTTATCTTTTATCTTTTACTTGTTTCCGTCATTTGACTGCGGCCGTGTTGGGGCCCCGCCATGAAGAATATTTGGTCGAATGTACCGACCCCAATACTTATATTTTTTTAAACCTGGTACTTATTCTATCTCTCTGTTTTTCTGAACCGCTAAGTTACGGGACGTAAACACACCAGCACCGGTTTTCAAGCGGTTTGGAGGAGGACACACACACACACACACACACACACCCACACATATATATATATATACATATATATGACGGGATTCTTTCAGTTTCTGTCTACTAAATCCACTTCCAAGGCTTTGGTCGGTCCGAGGCTATAGTAGAAGACACTTGTGGCAAACATGAGGTTGGTAAGCAAGCTCCTTGCCACACAACCACACCTGTGCCTGAATATGTTTCAGTTTCTTAGATATCGTTTGTATATTACTTGCTAGAACTTGCCTGCAAATCAGATATTACACTTTCCACGTAGAAAAATAATTATGTATATTTTTGTCTAAGAGTAATTTCCATAAGGAAAAATAACAAGAATAAGTCAAGGGAATTAGATCAAAATTGACGTTAGATTTTCCGAGCTCCTTCACCTGCTTAGAGTTAAATTAAAAAAGAAATTCAAATTTCATTGTGTACAGCATCCACTATCTCAGTTTTTACATATATACATACGTCCTCACCATATATATAAACAAAATAAGAAAACAGAAGATGAATTTAGCACATCGCTATTACAAGTCAAAATCGTTTCGGCACCACTACCTTTTTAACGCCATTACACAAATGATTTCATGTGAAAAGTTACGCAATATTTGCGGTTGATTACATATATGTTAGCTAGATGGTTTGATATTTTCTTTACGTTGATATTAAATTTAATTGGTTTATTGTTTAATTAACAGTCGTATATTGCTCTTTTTCATTTTATCTTAATTTTGTTTTAGCAACCATTAATACACATTCTTAATAAGCAATAATTTGTGACTGTTTATTCCTTTATATTTTAGCTTCTTTTATTATCTACTAATTTAATGTACGTTTATCCTGTAGGCAGTAATCTTTTTTGGGTTCCAAGTAAGTGATTTGCGCTAATTGTGCTGGTATCGCTTTTACATAAAACATGTGTGTTAGTCAACATGTATAATTATGGTTCGTGATTCTTTTTAATGTTAATTGTAATTCTAATTGGTTTATTGTTTGATTAACACAAGGGTAGTGTCTTTTTCATTTTAATTCCGTTGAGTTAGTCATTAATACAAAAGTTTAATAAGTTTAACAAGTTTCATAAGTTTAATAAGCAGTAGTTTAATCCTTTCATTCCTCTTTATTTTAATTTCGTCATTAAGCACTAGTTTAATACTTGTTTAATCCTTTTAATTTCATCAATCGTAGTAAGTTGTAGGTATCAATCCTTTTAGATCTCGGGTGAGTCATATACTTTTTACATTTTATGTTATTATTAGTTTGGAAAGGGAGGCGCAATGGCTCAGTGGTTAGGGCAGCGGACTCGTGGTCATAGGTTCGCGGTTTCGATTCCCAGACCGGGCGTTGTGAGTGTTTATTGAGCGAAAACACCTAAGGCTCCACGAGGCTCCGGCAGGGGATGGTGGCGAACCCTGCTGTACTCTTTCACAACAACTTTCTCTCACTCTTTCTTCCGGTTTCTGTTGTGCCTGTAATTCAAAGGGTCAGCTTTGTCACACTGTGTCACACTGAATATCCCCGAGAACTACGTTAAGGGTACACGTGTCTGTGGAGTGCTCAGCCACTTGCACGTTAATTTCACGAGCAGGCTGTTCCGTTGATCGGATCAACTGAAACCCGTGACGTCGTAAGCGACGGAGTGCCAACAACAAGTTTGGAAAAGTATACGTTGTGTCATGTGATGTAGGGGCTCTATTCTATCACAAGTATATGTGTGTGGTATTTTTTTTTTCCATTACGCTACGTTTTATAATTTCTTGTCAGTGTTCAAATATATTTTGAACTCTGTGAATACCACTGGATTGAACGGTACCGCTTGGTCGAAAGCACAATAATTTTCGACAGAGCAGCTGATGATGTAACGTCTATGTCTGCTTAAATTAAATTGCTGGTATTGTGAAGAGAATGTAGTTGTTCATACGCACCCCGCTTTTGTTTTGCTGTTTACTAATTTTGTGTCCTTCAGCTTATCGATGTGATTTCCATTTGTAATCCTACCTGGAATAGGGCTAAGCCTAAGTCTTTCTTTTTTGTTCTTTCTATTGTCCATTATTTTTACGTAAAGATTTGTAAGAGTCGTATATTTGACTGGATTTTAGTTTGTTAATACGCTTCCTTATCAAGAAATGTGGTTTACAAGATTACATAATGATAACAACACGAATAACAACACAAACAACAACAACAACAACAACAACAACAACAACTACTACTACTACTACTACTACTACTACTACTACTACTACTACTACTACCGCTGCCACTGCTGGTGGTGGTGGTGGTGTTACTACTACTACTACCACTACTACTACTACTACTACTACTACTACTACTACTACTACTACTACTACTACTACTGCTGCTGCTGCTGCTGCTGCTGCTGCTACTGTTGCTACTATTTGAGACTTGTCAATTATATACGTTTACCTCTTTGAACAGTGACTCGTTACTACACAGTGGCGTCTAAAGAAATAAGTGAACTGGATTATTTGAGATATAAATGTCTCAGAGATGGACGTATTGTAATGCTTGAGTGAAGATACGAACTGCTCCATCATCTCGACTGGTTGTCCAGTGATTTTGCTATTTAGTTATGTGAACACCGCTCTTTGGTGAGTTAATTATAAGGCATAAGAATGAATTCAGTGGAGAAATCTGGTTTGAGTTGGCTCGCTTGATTGCTTTTCTTTCATTTTTGTTCTTAAACTTTTAAACATCTGTGAACGAGAGAGAGGCATTCCATCTCAAATTAATAAGGATAATGTTGTTGATGCTTAGATTAAACTTCTGCAGGTTGATGCATTGGTTTACAATTGGTTTTTCGTATGTTAAAGTAGGAAAGCGTGCTGGTCATTCAAATATTTTGTGGGGATGATATCTAGAATGCTTACTTTTAGCAGCTGTTCTGTTATAAATATCTGAGAAATATACTTGTGTGAAGTGTACTGAAGTGTATGTCTGTCTAGTATAGAGAGTCATCAGTTGAAGTACTTTCTGGCGCTGAAAAAAAAAAGGACTAGTTTTTTGGAATGCAATTTTGCCTATGATATAGTTATATGGCGGCCATGAGAGGACTCATTAGAATTTGTGGAGTCTAGCATTTGTAAAAGATTTTATATGTAAAGAGGTGGGAGTGGGTTGTTTTCTTGTCCCGTGAACATTTGAGGAAGTTGCATAGAGATGTTGGTTCATAAGGATAGGTATGAACAGTACTGGCGTACAAAAGGCAGCTTTTTGACATCAACTCCAGCAGGTCACGGTAAGGAACAGATATTTAACTATATGGTCGATGCTATACTGTGTTGACGAGGATGATCCTAATGTGAATAAGAAAGGCAAAATATTATAAGTCGTGTCCAATCATTGATTATATCTTGCCATGGTTTCAAAAACATTTTGTGTCTGAATGTGAGCTACCATTAATTGAAGGCATGATTCTGACCAAAAATGCATTATCCATAAAGCAATACATCAACGACACACTCATTAGTTGGGGCTTGAAGACATTCTTGCTAACAGAAAGTACAAATGGTTACATTGTGAATGCTGAAGGATACACTGGGAGGAGACCGGATGCCCGGGCAGTTGATAATTTGGATGCCATGGGGAAGCTCGTAGTGCGAATGTCGGAGTGGCGTCAGGCCCAGAACTATTCACTATTCACGGACAGATTTTTATACATCAGTTGAGCTTACGGAATATTTATTGGATAAAGGCATAAGACTGTGGAACAACTTTGATCAACTGAAGGTCTTTCCCAAAGTGCATCAAAAGAACTAACAGGCAAATTAAAAAAAGGGGAATCAGTGGTTGTATTGAACGGGATCGTAGCAGCGATGGCATAGATAGACAAACGCCCCATATATTTTGTTTCGCCAATTTATGTGGATTCACCATTACCTCAGTCACTAGGTATGATCGTAATGAACACAGAAAGGCACCTGTCCCCTGTCCCCTGTCCCATGGCAGTTACAATAACTTCATGGGAGGAACAGACAAAAAACAGCCAAATGACGCGCCTGCAAAAGTGTCGACGTCATTACAAATGGCCTCGCCGATTAGTGATAAAGTTATTTATGTAAACATCATATAAGCCTATGTTTTGCAGGGATTTTACAGACCCCAAGTCCAGCCTAACAAAAGAACCTTCACATGTGTAAAATTAGATGCCATTCCCACTCCACAGTCCAGTTAATGGACAAACAGTTGTAGAACTCCCCGTTACATATTTGCATATGAATTCATCTCAATTTCTAGAATTGTTTAACTTATAATATCAAGAGAAAATATATGATAAAACCATTTAAGATTGGGAAAAGCTGTGCATGTGTGTGTATATGTGTGTATGTGTGCGTGCATGTGTGTATTTGTGCGTGCGTGCATGTGTGAACCAGTGTTTATGTTATTGTGGAATGACCAGGGAATAATGAGACAACAAATTAGTGGAAGCTCAAAGGAGGATTTAAAGGGTTTTTGTTAGCATTAAAT
This sequence comes from Octopus bimaculoides, assembly GCF_046866305.1. NCBI lineage: Eukaryota > Metazoa > Mollusca > Cephalopoda > Octopoda > Octopodidae > Octopus > Octopus bimaculoides. Next base: position 34,531,924 of record NC_142928.1, read on the forward strand.
TACTAGATCAACATATAGATAAACCGTATAAGTGTATGTTAAGTAAGCATTGCAATCAATGGGTGTAGAAGAATTGCAATAAACCTCTGGCAGACAGACAGAAAACCAATTTTAAATGTTCCATATGCACACTAAATGAAGAATAATATTAATAACCATGGTTACTAAATATCATGCTCTGTGCAAGTTCATACTGCATCAAGTATTATTATTATGACTCGAGAAGACAGCTGCTGACCTGAGTAAGTAAGAATCAATGAAGTAAAACGAAATAAAAATAAAATTACCTTCATGTTTCATCTCAAGTTAGCCCTGATTGAACAGACAAGTAGAATGGAATGTGGTGGTAGCTGGATGCTATTTCTAGCAGGTCGAGTGACCTTGTCGAGGATCCCTCATTAGCGCGAAAGAAGAGAGCATTTTGGATTGCTATGAAAGAAAATAGAATGAAATATCTGACAAATAATAGCAAAAACTATTTCCACTTTCAAATGAAGAATTCTATATGGTACATTGAGTACTTTTTCTACTGGTGGTAATCCAACGCGTAGTAATTTTAAAATTTTATTTTGCCATAATAAATCACGTTACATTCTTTATTCTAACTACGCTCTGGAAAATCTTGTCAGCTCTTGGAAAGATTCTCATCTCTGTCTCACTTGGGTATCAGCAAAAGAGACAATCAGTTATTCCAATTCCAAGTTTCCTTTCTACCTTTATTTTAATGTATCCTTTGTTTCACCGCCTTCTTAATTGCCCCAAATAAGAGTTGTTAATCAACTGTTTCTGCCTTTTATCTCACCTCACATTCCTGAAGCTACCATATCTTTATCTCTTTTCCTTCCAATTTCACATTGAGCATGCTCAACGAAACAATTCGCAAAATTTTCCTTCCATTCTTTCTGTGATTCATTCTGACAATTTTGAAAACTTCTCCGATCGTTCCGATGTTACAAAGCAACCAAGTCTAACGGTGTCTTTTTCATTGCTCTCAAACAACACGCCCTTTGTTACTTTCTGTACTCAACAAACATTTCAATCCTTTTCTGCTAAGAGCCATTTCAATCCACGCGAGCTTTCGAGTGTTTGTCTACTTCCCAATAACGGCAGCCTCTCGGAATCTTCGAACTATCAACCTGTCACTTTCACTTTCACTTTCGATCCTCATACCCACTGCTCTTCAACTGGTTTTGTAAGGACACGTAATAAAGCTACCTTATATGGTGGAAGGGAGGGAGAAAGTTGTAAGTAACCGTATTCTTCACCATTTTCAGTTTCCTTCTCTTCTGAGTAGCCAGTACTGTTTACTTGTAGCTTGATCTACCAAGGAAAGTTTTCTCTTACATCATACACCAGTATTGTTGTCGCTCTTGATAACTTAGATGAAAGCAATGATATGGCCCTTGGGATCAACAAAACGTTCAAATATGTTTTAAATGTCAATTTTCTAACTAAATTGCTTGATTACAGACTACATCTATCCTTCATCTCTTGGAGAGAAAGTTTATCAGACCTTTCCCTTATAGCCTGCACTGCTGAGAATCTCTTTCATTCAAATTCTTCCAATTTTGATGCACTTTAAGGTTTGGTTATGTTATGTCTCAAGCTACTGCTATCTAGCACCTTCGGATGATCGCTACTCAACCGTTACACAACTGCTACTCGACTGCTACTTAACGCACGTACCACGGTCAGACTACCTCTATTTATATGTCTTCGGAGATCCTACTTCTTCGCCTGGGGGCGTCGACACGACAGGTTATGTCTCATGTATTCTCCCCTCAGAACATCCTGGATCTATTTGCTGTTATTTATTACCTGCACCAATGATACTGCTCTTCGTGCAACGCAGACACCTCACACTAAACTTACTCTTTTCCTTTTGGCAGATATCTTGAAAATAGCCTTCGATGGGAACATAGTATCATAGTCTTCATACATAGCAATAACAAATGCTACACATAACAAGGAAATAGTATTTCACTAGACCCCGTTCCGCTACACATGGATATTACAATTAAGACTCTCAAAATCGCTATAAAAGCTAGGTCACAACTGCTGCTATTCACCATTTGGGCGGGTACAGTTGTTCCATACACAAGTATCGTATCCACAGGATGCTAGTCTGGAATTTCTTCATCACTAGTTTTTTAAAAAAAATTCTATAATTTATTAACTTTTTTTTACTGTAAATATTGATCTACAAAAATTCAAGCTGAAAAAAAGTTACTTCAAGCTCACCAAATTTAGAGAGTCTATAAACGGTAGAGAAGATGCTTTTTCTCTCACTTATTAATTAAAAAATGTAAGGTTCAAGATGTTATAATTTGCGACAACATTGTTTGTAATCTGATATGTCAATACAAATCTCCAAATCTTTCGAAAATATACTACGCTGATTTCCTTTCGAAATACTGATGTGGGGTTGCACATTTGTACAAGAAGGTGGAAAGAACCAGAGCACATAGAATCTTAGTCTTGGATTACATGAAAATACTGTTATTCCTTTGTTTTTGTTTTTTCATATATATTTCAATGACTGAAATACATCTGTAAATATTTTATTGTTTATACAATTCTTGTGAGAATTTCTGATCGTGATTCTTCGTTGGTGATACAACAACTTCTTTACAGTATCAAGTTTCTGTTATTGAGCTGTTATGCTGGCATGTTGCGATTCTGTGTATTCTATTCTATTGTTATTAATTGTCATCAGTTTACTTCCGTCACTGCTAAATTCCATCCGAATATCAAGAATAATGGATTATATTACGAACTTGGCGTTGCTTATTTTTAGCCAACTGATGTATATCACAAGTGAGATCAAATACTACCGAAGTCATCTTTACCGTTCATCCTGCCAATGTCGAAAAAATAAAGTACCTGTCATGTACTGGGATCGATATAATTGGCTAACCCCACTCCGTCTAAAACTGTTGGCTTTCTGCCAAAATTTGAAACAATATGTCATGAATAAATCATAGGTTCACAATTTTTGCTTTCAAAACATTCTTTTAAATAAACATAAACCCATATAATTCATTATCGTTTGAATAACACCAGTAAATGACTGGTATTTATTGAATAGATTAATTATTGTGAGGCATTTAATTTGGTGTTCTATGATTTCTACCGGTTCGCCATCCCACTTTAACAGCATTTATATGTTCCTTTCGGACCATTGTTAACAGAAAACAATTGTAAACGTCAATTACTTAATTATATATTCTTTCATTAAAATAAAACCTTTAATTTAAAAGAGTTGAAGGAATGAAAAATTAGAATATCAACGCACTTCCAAAATACCGGGTTTGTACAAAAATAATTGCGGTTTTAACCATCAATTTTAAAACAATATAGCTCAGCTCAAACTAAATTTTATTAATCGAAATATTAACTAGTGAAATCTGCATAATTTTGTCCACAAGAACCACTTATTTCGGTAGCATTGGATTTTGGAGTTCTGGAATCGATGGAAGCATTTTGAGCAGTTGTTTGGCTGTTGGAAGTCCTATTTTTGCAGGAAGTTACTGAGGTACTTGGAAAAATTGGTAGTCAGTTAAGGAGTGATCTAGTGAGCACCACATTCCAAAGACTAGCCGTTCTTTCCATATCCAGAATATATTCTAGCTCCTAACAACTGCTGGCACACTGCAAAGCTCAGGTGAAGTTTTCAATAGAATACTTCTCCCACATCATGGAGAGTGCTACTGCTACTTTCACAGATATTCCACACTGCATCTTGAGAAGGGCTACGTAACTAACTGGCTCTCAATCACTAACAGGTACATTCTAGCTTCTGGTTTAAGGTTGTGCTGTCTCTTGTCCCCGTGTTTCTGTTGCTACTATATTGGCTTTTGTTCTTCGAAACTGGCTGGTCTCGTATCTCCACCACTCAGGCACGCCAACTCACTCCTCTCTTCACCTCTTGTCACCCTTGTTACGTCCAGCTCTCACTCTTCGCACTAACCGCTAAGGCTATCCTTTCTCCCCAGAACATTGCCCCCCCCCCTGGAATCCTCTCTCGGCTCATAATCTTTCCTGCAAATGATACATTGCCAAAAAACTCACTGGTCCCGGAGAGCCTACAAAAATCATGAGTACAGCCCCTTCTTTCAGGCTTAGAAAGTTAAAAAAGCTGGGTGCAATATAGTTGGGTGAAATATAGTTAGATGCGGTATAATTTCGTATCCCAATTCGTTCAATAACTTTTGTGAGACATTTAACTGACGTTGTCAATGAAAAGAATCGGTCCTTTTTTAATGATCAATGCCGGACAGTAAATGTTGCAGTTCTTTTTGCATTTTGTCGATTTCCTGGCAATATTTCTCTGCTTTGAGGATTTCGCCAGGATCCAGCTTATCGAACACTATACAGTGACTATAAACTTCATTTAACCCAGTTTCGCTTCACTAAAATGTTTTCGTGCATCACAGCGGTACAGCCACTGCATGTAACATCTTTAGATGTGTAGAACCCATTTTTTGTCACATGTAAAGTTATATTGCGCAAAAGATGCACAAAGCAGACTTCATAACAGCAATTTTGTCTTATTTTCATCGAGATGAACATAATGTAATTAACTAATATAACTGAAACCGCTCCAAATAGAAATTGAAACTGAGTTGTACATAACTCGCTGAGATTTCTATTACTCCTTTTCCAATCTCAAAATGCATTGGCATTCACCGCCTACAAGAGCCTAAATGTCACACAGACTCATTCCAATTTTTCTCAATCACAAATTTCATGCTAAAAGCAGTTTCATTTCATTGGGATTCATCGATTATTGAAGTTTCACCATTATCATTTTTGGTAATTGGATTATTGTGATTAGAATAGCCAATAACAATATTTTGCTTTAATAACAATCAATTAAATTATGGCGAGTGTAAGATAGACAAATAAAGCAACAACATTAACTACAACTGCAAAAGCCAGCAGCAGCAGCAGTAACAACAACAACAACAACAATAGCAACAACAAAAATAACAGCAATAGCCACAATAGCCAACAACAATGGTAACCAACAACAACAACGATAGCCAACAACAGCAGCAGCAGCAGCAGCAGCAGCAGCAGAAAACAAAACAAGGACAAATATAACAAGGTTGAAAATAGTATTTCGTTAATGAACTTGGGAATAATCAGCTCTAAAGCAACAGTTTCATATAGAAATTAAAATTGATAATAACAAGGTTTATATTATAAAAAACAAACAAAAACAAACAAAACGATGTATAATGAAAATATTTCATTAACATCAGCAGTAACATCATCAGCACTGCATTTCATTTACACATTAATGAGACAAACAACACATCTCTTAAATGAGATTTGAATAAATCATTAAAATAACAAAACAAAACAAAACAGCAAAAAAACAAATCAATAAATAAAGTAAACGAAAAAAAGAAAATATTTATAATGAAAATGAAATGCGTATCATTAAGAATTTTTACGAAAACCGTCAATGGCTGTTCAAAAGTTCTTGAAGAAAAAATCACAGCTAATTTTCGTTGCTTATTAATAAACTTACAACTTTTGCTATTAGAACTTGAAATCGATGATAAGCCTTACTTCCGGATCGGAACTGAAGTTACATGAAAGTAAAGTTTGTTAGAAAATTAATCAGTGGTAGCCTCGTAGATCTATCGTTCAAGAAGAGGATTTACAAATACATTAAGATCTGAGTTAATGAATAATAGGTGTATAATAAAAACTAGTAGAAATATCTGATTTTAATAACACTCAGAATAACACTCAAATAAAAACTACATCGGAGCTAGAAATTTCTCTTCCCTCCTATGTCTGATTCGTTGTTGTTTGTTGTTGTTGGCACTCCGTCGCCTACGACGACGAGGGTTCCAGTTGATCCGATCAACGGAACAGCCTGCTCGTCAAATTAACGTGCAAGTGGCTGAGCACTCCACAGACACGTGTACCCTTAACGTAGTTCTTGGGGATATTCAGCGTGACACAGAGTGTGACAAGGCTGACCCTTTGAATTACAGGCACAACAAAAACAGGAAGTAAGAGTGAGAAAAAGTTGTGGTGGAAGAGTATATCAGGGTTCGCCACCATCCCCTGCCAGAGCCTCGTGGAGCTTTAGGTGTTTTCGCTCAATAAACACTCACAACGCCCGGTCTGGGAATCGAAACCGCGATCCTATGACCGCGAGTCCGCTGCCCTAACCACTGGGCCATTGCGCATCCACTATGCTTGATTCAGTAGAGTTTAATTACGCATATTTGTAATAAGAAAAAAAAAAGAAAAAAACAGAATCTTCCGAATCTGTTATAGAATAACTTAGGGTTTAAGTTTGACTTCGGAGTCTATCATAGAAACGTTCATTAGAGTTAAGCGACGTAGTCTGTTAAAAGATGTTGCAAATAATATATTTTGTCTATCATCGAGTTTTGCTGACAAGGCGAACTAAGTCTATATTTCTTTGTGAAAAGTATTATCTTCGATACAGTTCAATAATCTGTCTTGGTCTTTTACCGCAATACAGACAGATGAACAATAAGAGATATTTTACGACAAATATGTTACATCAGCAGAAGATTGCGGACTGTCGTCAACTTACTCTTTCTATTGAAGTGAAAACTCGAATTCATCCATTAACACACATTACAATAATCGATTTGATTTGGATATATATTACCATAATACAAATCAGTCAATGCCATAGTTCTGGTGAAAAAAAAAAAAAGCAATAAATAATAATCTCATAAATTCCTGATGACGGACAAGATCTATGATATGAATTGTAGGATGGGTTTCAGTCATAGATTAGCTTAATCTGTAATCCTTGCTCTTACTCTATTTCTACATCTGTTTTATGCCTTGATGCATTGCAACTAGCATAGCTAATACTCTAAGAAGCAGCCATCGCCTGTATATCTCATCAAATTACCATCACTCATTTACAGGAAAATTGCTCGGTTCAAAAATGTCAGTCCTAAATGCGTTGACGTATCCTGGCGCTGTTCTACTCCAACAATCTCCCATACATTACTTCACTGCAGGCCTCTCATCGGCGCTACCAGGACTACAACAAGACGACGACGACGACGACACCACCACCACCACCACCACCACTACCATCACCACCACCACCACCACCGCAGACCAGAACCACATCAACAGTAACAGTAACAACGGTACTAAAACAACCACAAATTGTCTTCTTATATGTGATTCTTTGGTTAACTGTACTGGAAGTATAGCTAACCAAAACAGTAGGTTACAGGAGTAAACTGGTAGTGTTCCGGTTATGTTTTGACTGAAGCAATAAGTGGTTATATAGAAATGTTCACAAACTTAATCATACAACTACTTCAAGTTACAGAGTAGCTTAGTTGCATGTATTGTAACAATGAAGCTCAAGTGAACTAAAGACTTAACTTTAGCACTAAAACAAGCTCACTCAATTAATCGTGTCAGTGGATTAACATAAAAATCAGAACTAATCATTTTATGACACTTTAATCTCTGATTTTGTGTTTCAACCAGCGAATGTCAGTTAAATTAAACCAAAAATAACGTAGTCATTTTTCAGTTATTTCGCTATTTCCTACATACTTCCCTCCCTCCCTCCCCTTCCTTCCTTCCTTCCTTCCTTCCTCCCTTCCTTCCTTCCTTCCTTCCTTCCTTCCTTCCTTCCTTCCTTCCTTCTTTCCTTCCTTCCTTCCTTCCTTCCTTCCTTCCTTCCTTCCTTCCTTCCTTCCTTCCTTCCTTCCTTCCTTCCTTCCTTCCTTTTCTTTCTTCTCTTACGGAGAAAACATTTCAATATCAAAATGTTTAAGAGCCATATGCCTCGCGTTTAGACGAATGAGTGCATGTAGTTCATATAATTCATACAAATACAGAATTAGACACATCACTCAAGACAGTTATAAAAGAACAACAACAAAAATTAGTTTCAGCTAATGCTTGGGAGCACACAGGCCATATTGAAATCTGTATTTAGTATTAGAAAACTGCTGACCAATAGGGACAAGTATAGGAATTATTTACGTCTTACAAGTGACGCATGTTGATGCGTATAAGATTAACATTACTATGAATGATCATGTTGCGCTATTTAGATATTTTCGAATGCAGTGCGTAAGAATTATTACACTTAGCAACAACATCGTTTCACAATTTTCAACATAGAATAGCGAACGTCGCAGATTAATAGATAAGATCTCGGAATGTCACTTCAATTATGTTGCTACTGGTTTGACAAAAGAATGAACATCACACAATCTCGTGTTCTAAAAAAAGTTTGACTTTCTAAGCTGGAAACGCATGTTTAGCTTAGGAACAATCCATATGTTAACCTACAAAAATTGATTTGGTGCGAAGCCAGGAAAAGAAGTACGTTAAAGAAACTAAGTAAAGCCTTTTGAAGAATCATTATCAAGAGAATATCTCTGTAAAATCTGAAGATATATACGAGTACAACATCGATTTTCCGGAACATTTGATCCCAAATCATCTCCGGATTACTGTTTTTCCAAACCAGAGGTGGGTTACCTCTAAATTAAACAAATATTAAATTAACTTCAATAATTAAATGAAATATAGATACCAGTACATTAGTATAAATGATGCTAGTTTATTAATCCTGTACTGAGTAAGGTAACAGTAAACTAGTCTGGTAGCTTCAAGAATTTGAAGTTCCTGCTCGTACATTCATGTGGATTATAAGAGGCTTCAGATCATCTGCGTAAGTCGTGTTGTTCCAGTATTAAAAAAGCAGATTAAACAATAAATATGCTCAAGGATCAAGCATTACTAAACAAACCAACTGGGTGGCTTTAATTAAATAATTAATTTATTATTGCTTGTTACCTTTCTGTGAATGTGATGTCAATAGTAACAGGTTTCCAGTAAGCCAATCCCTGCTTCATGGTATTTTTGAATGCATCTTTAGCTGCATTCGTGTCCTACCAGTATTAAAAAAGCAGATTAAACGATAAATATGTTCAAGGATCGAGCATTATTAAACAAACCATCTGGGTGACTTTAATTAAATAATTAATTTATTATTGCTTGGTACCTTTCCGTGAATGTGATGTCGATGGTTACAGGTTTCCAGTAAGCCAATCCCTGCTTCATGGTATTTTTGAATGCATCTTTTGCTGCGCAGTTCAGACGGTCTGAGTATTATGCTGCGTCATCTTATATTCAGAAGCATCAGCTTTTCATTTCATCGGTGAACGATATACATACAGTGATATATATATATGCAGCCCCTGCATAGATATATAAATACATTAAATACATACATAGAACACAATGCCTAAATACCAATCTTGAGAAATTAAACTAATGACCAGCGAAAAGAAAATACCTACGCGGAACTATTGAGAAACTTGCAGTTACTCTCTCCAGATTACAAGTTCAGGTTTATGCTTGTAATTATTTGGGCACTGGGATATGTAACACACTACCTAAATACCAACCATTCCATTTTTGAACTTCTTTCGATTATCATCTCAAATATAAGATCTCTTCCCTAAAGACTGAGGCTCATCTCATCCAATGATGGAATCAATCTACAAACATTGTTATGAACCGTCGAGCCCCCAGAAACGGCTTTGGGATTTGTAATACTCTTTTTTAGCCTCTTTAATACCCTATATCATTTGTATTCTGTGTAAGTCGGATATTTTTGTACGTAAGCATGTATACATCTTTTTGTAGTTCATGTATTAATATAGTAAAACTTTATATATTGATCTGACTAACTTGCTTATCCTTATATTTATTTCTATACCCGCTGAAGTTTAATTCTTTTGAGCACTACTAAGTGTATTCTGTACGGAGAATGTCTGATTCTCCTCTATGAACTATATATATATATATATATATATATATATATATATATAAAATCAATCGTGACTGTATATTTCGAAAATCCTCCGACACAGCCTTCTTAAACAAGGGTTACTAAGATGAAATTGTCCTTATATATAGTAATAATGGGAGGGAAGAACTGAACTGAAGTAGAAACAGGGAGAGTAGGGGAAAAGGGGATTAACGTTTTGACTTACAGGAAAAGTAGTGCAAAGAGAGAGACTAATAATGGCGAAATTTCAAAGTAAACAGTCAAAATTAATTATGAAAAATATTAATAATAAATATTATTTTGATTCTATAATCAGTAAGGATTACTTGTAGTTTGTGTACTTATAATACATTAAACATGCAATAAAAGAAAATTTAGTTATTTGTTAGAGAGTTAAAAGAATAGTTATTATCAATATTTTTTCATAATTTACGGTGAGTATTTATTTTAAAGTTTCGCCGATATTGGCTTCTCTCTTTGCATTAATTTTTGTTTATAGTCTAAACTTTCATTCCCTCTACATACACACACACACACACACACACACACACACACACATACACACACACACACGCACACACACACAAACACACACACATGCACGCACGCACGCATGCACACGCCCACTCACATACAGACTCATACCCCACTGTATGTATATGTATGTATGTATGTATGTATGTATGTATGTATGTTATATTTATTTTTATGTCCAGCTGGATTGGCAAAAATGTCCGTTCTGATATTGTCAGCACTAAACTTCAAATGCTCTAAGTAGCTAACTTCAGTCTGTTCCTTGTGCTTGCGTACTCGTTAGATATTTGACACTTCAATGTAGCTCGATGCGAAGTTGCGACAAAGCATGTTGTATTTTGGGTACTTGGGATCACTCTGAATATGGAGAGCCAAAACGAAGATTATCGACATCTCATGCTCTTATATTTTAAAAAAGGTAAGAAAGAGACAGAAAACTGCAGGAAGATACGTGGTGTGTGCGGAGAGGATTCTGTTACGGAATGTGTATACCAAAAGTGGTCTGCAAGATTTCGATGCACCTCGCTCTAGCCAACCATCTGAGATTAACAGCGAAACTAGTTCTCGTTATACACCCAAGATGATCAGAAATGTTATCCACATATCCAAATCGAGCGTTGAAAACCATCTGCATCAACTTAGTTACGTCAGCAGGTTCGATGTTTGGGATCTACGTCAATTGAATAAAGCTAACCTCCCCAAACAGATTTTCATCTGCGATATGTAGCAGAAACGTAAGGTGTGGTCTGTCATGAAGGATCTGGAATAAAAAAAAAACAACCTTTTAATTGGTTTGAAAAGAGAAATATACGGATAATTACTTGTTCTCAAACACTCCTCACGCTCTGTATACATCTATGTGTGCGTGAAAATAAAAAAATCGGTGTTTTCGAGGTACCATAAAATATTTGTTCTGCGAAGAGTTGCGGACACTTCATTCCATTCACTATCAGAAGTGAACCAAAGACTGGTTCATTGGAAACCTGCAGCCTATTACATTATAGTTTATCGATTGCTTTATAAAGTAAATAAATAAATGGAGGTCCCACCCTCTCTATCTAGATTAAAGACTGTTATGTCGACGCCCCCAGGCGAAGAAGTAGGATCTCCGAAGACATAAATAGAGGTAGTCTGGCCTTGGTAGGAGTGTTGAGTAGCAGTCGAGTAGCAGTCGATTAGCAGTTGTGTAGCGGTTGAGTAGAGATCATCTGAAGGTGCTAGATAGCAGTAGCTTGAGACATAACAAGGACCCAATACATTAGAATTCAGGATCCCCGAAACTTTTCAGTACCTTGCAGAGAACCCTTAGAGATCTACATGGCGTAGATGTAGATATATTCAAAAACACTTAGACAAATTTTTATCTGAGATACCAGAACAACCCACATCAGACAAAGAAACGTAAATGAGAGCGGCGAAGTGCAATTCCCTCATTCACCAACACCAAACATAGAGAATGGGTTGTAGAAATGGTAAAAAATAAATAAACAAATAGATAAATGCTCAAGGGAGCTTACTGCAGGTAGAAATGTATTGAACCAGCTGACTATTTCAAACGGGTGCATGAAGAATTTTGGCAGGGAAACACTACAATCGGTTGTTCTTACAGTAGTATAAAATTGGAACATAAGGCGTCGAGCTGGCAGAATCGTTTGCACACCGGGCAAAATGCTTAGCGGCATTTCGTCCGTCTTCACGTTGAGTTCAAATTCCACCGAAGTCGACTTCACCTTTCATCCTTTTTTGGGTCA